>NC_058410.1:73381515-73421717 GCF_002201575.2 Neomonachus schauinslandi | reverse complement strand
CTTTTACCTCTTTGGTTAAGGAGGTTTAACTCAAGGAATCCCCTTTAACATTTCTTGTAAGGCTGGTTTAGTAGTCATGAACTCCTTCAGCTTTTGCTTGGGCATCTCTTTCTCTCTCCTTCTTTTCTGAATAATAGCCTTGCTAGATAGAGTATTCTTGGCTGCAGATTTTTTTTTCCTTTCAGCACTTTGACTATATCATGCCACTCTCTTCAGGCCTGCAAAGTTTCTGCTGAAAATCTGCTGATAGTCTTAGGGGGTTTCCTTTGTATATAACTGTCTTCTTTTCTTTTGCTGCTTTTAAAATTCTCTTTATCACTACTTTTTGCCTTTTTAATTACTATGTGTATTGATGTAGACCCCCATGGGTTGAATTTTGGGGGGAGATCTCTGTGCCTCCTGGATCTAGATATCTGTTTCTTTCCCCAGATCAGAAAGTTTTAAACTATTATTTCTTTAAATAAATTTTCTGCCCCCTTTTCTCTCTCTTCTTCTGAGATCCTTATGAGTGTTATTACACTTGATGAAGTCACTGAATTCTCTAAGTCTATCCTCATTCTGCATGATTTTTTTCTCTCACATGCTCAGCTTGATTACTTTCCATTACTCTGGCCTCCAGGTTGTTACTCATTCTTCTGCTTCCTCTAGCCTGACCTTTATTCTATCTAGTGTGTCTTTAATTTCATTTATTGTGTTCTTCATCTCTGATTGGTTCTTTTTTATGTTTTTTATCTCTCTGTTAAAGGTCTCACTGATGTCCTCCAACCTTTTCTCAGGTCCAGTGAGTATCTCAGGTCCAGTGAGTATGATCATTACTTTAAATTGTCTATCAGGCATATTACTTACATTCATTTCATTTAGGTCTTGTGCTGTGATTTTGTCCTGTTCTTTCATTTGAGACATATTTCTCTGGCTCCTCATTTTATCTAATTCTCTGTGTCTGTTTATGTCTATTAGGAAAGTCAGTTATATCTCTTGCTCTTAAAAGCAGTGGGCAGGTCATGCACTTTTAACAAGGTGGCACTGGTCCTTTGCTGGAGGGGACATGCCTCCTCCTCCACCAAGACAGGGCTGGCAGGGGCCACTCTGCAAAGCCTGCACAGGTAGGGTGCACAGTGCCTGCAAGTTGTGTGTGCCAGTCCTCTTGCACAAGGGACATGCAGCTGCCGAGACCAATGCAGCCAGAGCCGCTCTGCAAAGCATGTGTAGGTGGGCAGGCCCGTTGTGGGAGGTGACTGGGCTCAGTGGCAGCAGTGGCACTAGCTAACGCATCAGTGCAAATAACCTCAAAGATGGGCAGAACGAACTCCACAACTAAATGTAGAGAAGAGGCCACATTGAAGAGGATAGGAAGGGCAGAGACCCAGTGGGGAGCTAATGAGACTCGCAGGCAGTCTGCAGGAGGGAGCCACAGGCACAGAGAGGGGAAAAAAATAGACCCTCTTACACAATTCACAGCGCTGTGAATTGTGTAAGACTGTTGAATCACAGAGCTGTACCTCTGAAACAAATAATACATTATATGTTAAAAAAAGAAGAAGAAGATAGCAGGAGGGGAAGAATGAAGGGGGGGATATCAGAGGGGGAGATGAACCATGAGAGACTACGGACTCTGAGAAACAAACTGAGGGTTCTAGAGGGGAGGGGGTGGGGAGATGGGTTAGCCTGGTGATGGGTATTAAAGAGGGCACGTTCTGCATGGAGCACTGGGTGTTATACGCAAACAATGAATCATGGAACACTACATCAAAAACTAATGATGTAATGTATGGTGATTAACATAGCAAAATAAAAAAAAGTTAAAAAAAAAAAAGAAATAGACCCTCACACTAGGGAGCCCACACAGGTAAGACAAATCACTATTGTGTTTGGCTTTGATAACCAGAGGGGCCAAATTTTGTGAGTTCTTACAACCAGAGGGGCTTAAAGCCTCAAACTTTAAAAATCAGAGGGCAGTAAGAAACTGAGTCCACACCCTTAAAGAGACTGCACATCAAACAGCCCCTGGAGATATAGCAGAGAAGCAGCAGTTTGAAAAACTCCTAGAGCATACAGGAGGAAGAGTTATTTACTAATTGCAGAATGTATCCCAGAGGGACAGATTTACCTGGGAGACTCCTCCAGGAGCAAAGGAGCTGGCAGGTGCCATTTCCATCCCCCACCCTCAGCATAAATATGGCGACCTGCACAAACTAGCACACCAGTATTCACTACCTAACTGCTTACACCATGCCCCACCCCTTCCAGCCAGGCCTGCCTCAGTCCCAGTGGCTGCAGGTCCCCTTCCCTAGAACACCAGTGCAAACCTGGCCAACACCATATCTACCAACTGCATGTTATCTAGTTGTATCTGTGGGACAAGGGGAGCTTGGGGTCCTCCTACTCTGCCATATCCCCCAGAAGTCGAAATACCTCCTTTTTGAGAATAAAACATTCCACAAAATTGTACTAGGAAATACAGAAAGTCTAAATCAATTATGCAGAATTAATTTCATACCGTTCATACAAACTACATTCTTTGACACTAATGCAACAAAACCAGAAATCAATAACAAGGGATCATCAAAATAATCCAGAAACTTAGAGGGGAAAAAAAAAGCTACAACATAAATCTTAGGTTAAAAAGGACATTTCAAGGAAAATACGTGATACGGAGAAGTGGAAGACAAGAAAGCACTATATTTCAAAACTTGTGAGAAACAAGAAATTTAAGTGATCAAATGCTTTTGTCATAAAATAAAACTGAAAACAGTAAGTTCAAACTTCAACACAGAACTTAGGAAAAGAACAGTAGAGTAAGCCACCCCCCTCAAAAAAACCATCCTTCTCCCCCAGAAAAAACAAGAAGGAAGAACATAAAAAGGAAATAATAGTAACTAATGAAATAAGCAACAAAAGATTAACAAAACTAAAACTGGCTCTTACAAAGATCAAAGTGATAAACGTCTGATAAGACTGGCTGATTGCAATAGAAAAAAAAAAGCTGTAAATAAACAAATTCATACAATTAAAAAAAGGAAGGTAACTATAGAGATTTTTAAAATCACAAAAGAATGTTATAAATGAATATATGCTAATAAATATGAAAGCCCAGACAAAATGAGATACATTTCTGCAAAAATATAAATTGTCATAATTAGCACAAAAAGAAATTTAAAATATCAAATAGACTCATAATCTCTACAAACATAAGATGATTTAAAAAATTTATTTTCCTACCTCTAATAGAACCAAGCTTAGTTATTTTGAAAGGAGAGTTCTGTTAGACTTTTAAGAAACAAAAAATCTCAGGGCGCCTTGGTGGCACAGTCGGTTGGGTGTCTGACTCTTGGTTTCAGCTCAGGTCGTGATCTCACGGTAGTGGAATCGAGCCCCACCTTGGGCTCCATACGCAGAGCCGAGTCTGCTTGAGTTTCTTTCTCCTTCCCTGACTCCCTCTGCCTCCCCCCATGCTGCATTTTCTCTCTCTCTCTCTCTCTGGAATAAATAAATAAATTTAAAAAAGAGAGAGAGAGAGAAAGTAACAGAAAATCCTTATTTTATACAAGTTATTGTGAAAAAAAAAAGGAACTCTGCCTGATCTACCTTATGAAACTAGCGTGAAACGTATTCCAAAAGCAAATCTTCTCCAAAATAAGATAAAAGCAAATCAAGAACAGAAAATACAGGCTCGTTTTACTTGTGAACTTAGGTATAAGAATTCTAAATAAAATGTTATGTAACTAAATCCAACAGAATATTAAAAATAATTCTAAGGATTCAAGGTTTAACATGAGAAAATCTATCAAGGTATTTGGCATATCACTGGGAAAAAACAGGAAATCATATTATTTTATTTTATTTTTTTAAAGATTTTATTTATTTTTTTGACAGAGAGAGAGACAGCGAGAGAGGGAATAGAAGTAGGGGGAGTGGGAGAGGGAGAAGCAGGCTTCCCACTGAGCAGGGAGCCAGATGCAGGGCTGGATCCCAGGACCCTGGGATCATGACCTGAGCTGAAGGCAGACGCTTAAAGACTGAGCCACCCAGGCACCTCAGGAAATCATATTATTTTTAATAAATACAGAAAAACATTCAATAATGTTCAGCATATATTTATAGTTTCTTTTTAAAGACAACTCAAAAATAGGAATAGATGGGAATGTTTTTAACATAACAAAGACCATCTACCCAAACGAAGTAGATTGAATTACAAAAGCAAGAGGGAAAATTTTAGAAATAGTGCCATGAAAACCAAGAATAAGATAAGGGTGGCCTGTTATTATTTACTAAAAAACATAAAAAGTTCTCACAAATACAATAAGACCAAAAAGTAGTAATAGGTATTTGCAGATGTAGAGATATTAACTCTATACAGGACTCCAAATAAAATCAGTAGGCATCAGAATTAACATTAACTTTCAGTAATGTTGCCAGATATAAGATCAATTTACAAAAATTTATCTTTATGTCAGCAATAACAAACAGGAAAATATAATATGCAACAAAACTTTTTTTTTTTTAAGATTTTATTTATTTGACAGAGACATAGTGAGAGAGGGAACACAAGAAGGGGAAGTGGGAGAGGGAGAAGCAGGCTTCCCGCCAAGCAGGGAGCCCGATGTGGGGCTCGATCCCAGGACCCTGGGACCATGACCTGAGCCAAAGGCAGACGCTTAACGACTGAGCCACCCAGGCGCCCCATAATATGCAATAAAACTTCTAAAACAGCTAGGAAACTTAAATTAATTATAGTAAAAAATATTTAAACTCTGTTCAAGGACATAAAAGAAATCCAGAAGGAAAGAAAAGATGTTCAAAGGTGAGCTGATTTAACAGTCAGATCAGTTAATTTTTTCTGAATTAATATAAAATTTTGTTGCAAAATCAAAGTCATTTTCATACACTGCTGGTGGAAATGTAAAATGGTATAATCCTTTTTCCATCAGTTTGTCAGTTTTTAAGAAAGTTATACATACATGCACCATATGACCTACCCATTCCACTCTAGTTATTTACCCAAGAGAAATGAAAGCCTATGTTCATACAAAGACTTTGTAAAAGCCGAAAACTTAAAACAATGGGGATGTCCTTCAACAGGTGGTTGTTCTTCAGCTGGTGGTATATCTATACAAATGAATGCTATCCAGCAATAAAAAAGGAATGAACTACTAATACACACAACAAGGAGAAATTCTAAAATAATTTTGCTAAGTGATAGAGCCCATCAAAAGAAGAGTACACACTGGACTTCCTTTCCATTCTTCCCCCCTCTTTTCCATTTTCCTAAAACTTTAGAAACACAAACTAAATGATAGGGATAAGAAAACAGGTCAATGATTCCCTGGAAGTTGGAGGGGTAGCAGGGAGCAGGACAAGTGATCATAATGGTGTACAAAGAAATGCTGAGGAATGATGGATACATTTATTATTTTGATTGGGGTCATGGTTATATACAACCCTATATACAAATGTCAAAATTGATCCAATTGTATACTTGAAATATGTGCAGCTATTGTATGTCAATTATATCTCAATGCAGCTGTAAAATAAAAAGTCATAGCTAGGTTTTTTGCAGGCAAACTTGACAAAGTGATTCTAAAACTTATGGGAAATTTTTGAGGCAAAAAAAGAGATTCATCCTACCAGATATTAAGACACTTTTAAAGTCGTGATAATAAATATACTATTGACACAAGAATAGACTAATACAAAATTAAACTCAATAAATAACTCAGAAATATATAATTCAACTTTCTGTATAATGGATGTGGCATCACCAAAAGTGGATGATTCAGTATGTGCTGTTGTGGAAACTGGCTTACTATGTAGAGGAAAGTAAAATTGAATTTCTAGTAATTAATGGTGAACTCTAAATTAAAAACAAATGTGAAAGAAAAGGCTACGAAAAAATGGCAGAAAATATAGAATAAATGCTTACCTTAGTAAGAAGAAGGGCTATTAAAACAAAACCCACAAAAAGTAAATCATTAGGGGCAAAAAAGCAACATACTAAAATACATAAAAATTAAGACAAAAAATACAAATCATTGACAGACCGAGGGAAGATAGTCGTATCTTCTAAAACCAATTAAGATTGATTTGGAATATACAAGAAACTTCTATCAGTTAATAAGAAAGGCAAGAAATTATTCTAAAATGGCAGAAGTCTAATCTGGTTAACAAATATCAGAACCTCATATTCGATCAGAGAAATTCACATCAGAAACAACAAAATTTACCACTTTACACTGAACAGATTTGCAAAAGTCAGACAGTCAGACAATATTTAGTGTTGGCAAGAGTATGGGATGCTGAAGAAAGCTCACACTCTGTGGTAAAACATAAACTAGAACAACCATTCAGTTCTCAGTGAAATGTCTATGCAAATGCCCAGTGACTCAACAATCTTATTCCTGGACATACTCTTAAGACATTCTCACAGGTTCATAGGAAGACATTTATGAAGATCTACACATCACTGTGTTTATGGCAACAAGTTGGGAGAAACAACCTCTATATGTTCATCAGGAGGTGAAATAATAAATAGGAGGTGATGGATGCATAATATGAAATATTATGTAGCAGCTAGGAGCACTGAATTTCAAGGATATACAACAACATGAATAGATATTAAAATGTAGTCTTGCTTATGAAAAAAAGAAAAAATATATTGAGTCACAACATGTATTAACTAAAAAAATATACTTCCAGCAAAGAGAATTATATATTCTTCAAGGATACTTGCATATCCAAGAATATATATGCTAAAGCAGCTGCTGATGGTAGAAAGGTGGGAATAAGAGTAGATCGCATGAATGACTGAATGATGGAGGAAAAGTAATATTTCAAGAGAGAAGCTTCACACAGACTATTGGACACAGTGTGTCATGAACTAAAGAGTATGATTAGCTCAGCTTTCTCTACATCTGAGGCCCAAATAAAGAATATCATCTATATTCTGCATTGGTGGTCCTCATATGAATGAGTAGATATAAGAGTAACAGTCCTTGCTATCTTTCCTTCAGTTAATGTGTTAATTTGGGAAAGTGATATCTAGAAAATAGTACTAAAAACTACTTGACACAGAAAAACATTCTTAAGACGTTTTCATGAAGGCAAGGACCATGACTGTTTTCTACAGCTTTTTTACCTGCTATGAGCACACTGACTGGCACACAGTAAGTGATTTATAAATATATGGGAATGATAAACAGAACAAAAAGAAATGCACTTGAGTGCTTTATGTGAGATGTAGTTATAGACTTCAGGAAGAACTCAGCTTGTTGAACATTGAAACCTGGGAAATTTGAATCCCATTTCTGTCTCCTGGGAGATTTGGGAAATAGGAGACAGCTTGGGTCAAATTGTTCCTGACACATCTCCTTACCAGACAATGTGGAATTAACCACAATCAAGCACACACACACACACACACACACACACTATGCCCCACTGCCCTATTTTTGTTATTGTTGTTTCTTTGGCATTTGTTTGTCTTCTCTAAAGGAACTTAATCCAGATCTTAATGCGAATGGTGTCATGCAAGTTCCATTACATCTGGCGTGGTGATCTACCCGGTGTAAATGATAAGAGGTTGTTCCTCAGGGGCATTTCTAGTGTGAGGAGTCATGGCAAGAAGCCTCAGGAAGACCCTGCCTCTGTGCTCCTTGAAACAGAGACCCAGTCTTACCATTTCTTCTGTATTCTCTCAAAGGCACCTAACCCAGAGTTCTGCACACAGCTGATACTCCAAAAACGTTCTTAACATTTTGAAATATGAAAAACAGCAATTGATTTTTACTACATGAACCTGATTTGGACTACAAAACTATTGCACCCACTGGGCAAACCGTGAGGATCCAATGTGTGTGGAAGCACGCAGCCTGCTTCTGGAAGAAGGGGCCTCTGGAAGGACTGTTTTGTCAGTTCGGAAAAGTATATAGGAACACAGACACACGTAGCAATGAAATATATGCATAATGAACAGGTAAAGACCAATAGAATGGGCTAGAGTCTTAAGTATTTAGAGAATGTAAGAAAGCATGAACCTACAAGCTGAAAAATCTAGGCTCCAACTCACTGGTACCACTTCAAGAGTTTGACCCGGGGAAGACCATACCATCTCTCAAAAGTTCAGTTTCATCTTTAAAATAGCTATATAACTCAAACAAATATCAAGCAATTTAAAGCAATGCATAATGTTTAATTAAATTATAAAGCTTATGATCAGACCTGTGGTAAGTTACATTTTTGCTCCAAGGCTGTTTCATCTTCAAAATAAGTGTACTATGTATAAATATACTCATACTTCCTCTCACTGGATTCTTAAAAGTACCATGAACTCTAGTATAATATCTAGTATAATTAATTTTATAGAGTTTACAAAGCAGTTTTAATCCTGAACGCTTCACTGTGAGGTTAATAGTATTATTCCCATTTTTCTATTACTCATTTTCCACTAGATTTTAACTTCCATGGGAGCCTGGACTTTGTCTGGTATCACTGCATCTTCTACCTGAAATATTGTGGGCACTTAGGTTAAACAAAAAATTAAAAATTAAGGCTCAGATATTGTGACTTGCTCAACCTGGGACCAACAGAAAGAGCTTTTTTACTTGACATATTACAGTACAGAATAATATTACAGTTTAATGCCTTATATAAGGAACTAGAAAGTAAAACTATCTCATTTATCCTACCTGAAACTGATTTGGATAATCTACAACCAAATAGCAAGTAGATAATTCTAAAGGACCTATTAATATTTGTTAATGAAATCACTTTAGGAATTATACACAGAAAAGAATAATGCTTATCCAGAGATTTTTTTCCTCTCTAAAATATATTTAGAAGACATAGTTCCCAGGCTTAACAAACAAAGGCTATCATTTTAACAGTGTTTTGAAAGTTTAGGGTTTTACTGAAAACAAAAACTCTGACAGGAGACAATGAATAGAAAGAAAGTAGCAAAATGTGACACTGGGAGGTGAGTGCAGATATGTCCTTAAATAAGTAATTGGGAAGCAACAGATTGTATAACATGCAGAGGAAATTTACCAGAGTTTTAATTTTAAAGCTAAAAGCAGCTTGTGAATAACCTACAAGTAACCTCTTTGTAGATAGGCAAAGCTAATACTTGTTTTGTAAATATCTTGAGAGGAAAAAGAGGAAACCAGAATAAAGTTAGTTATCATTGCACAGGTTGAATAAGAGTTAACATATGCCTAAATATTATGTTTATATGTAAAAAAAAAAATCTTGCTGTAGCCCTTCTCTGTGTGTATCACCTCTTACCAACATATCTAATTTGTAGGAACATATTAATGAATAGCCTAATTTTTCCAAAAACTAATAACTGGGCTCATTCATGTTTTCAGGTTACTCCCCTACTCAGTTCCCTCTCAGTAACGGCTCAGTTAACCACAGTACAGTGGCTCCTTTGTCCGCCTGGTGGAAATGCCTGGTATTGCAGGCATAGTTTTCAGAGACACAAACCTCTCTAATACCTCTCTAAAGGAAACCCAGATGTCCATTCGTGTGTTCAACAATTATTACGCACTAAAAACATGAGATGTTAGAACATAAAGATAAATTTCACTGGCAACAAAGATGTAAAAGGTTTACAAGTATAAACCATAAGAGATTCTTTTTTTTTTTTTTTTTTATTTTTTTTTTTTTTTAATTTTTTTTTTTTTTTTTTTAAGATTTTATTCATTTATTTGAGACAGAGAGAATGAGAGGGAGGAGGGTCAGAGGGAGACGCAGACTCCCTGCCGAGCAGGGAGCCCGATGCGGGACTCGATCCCGGGACTCCAGGATCATGACCTGAGCCAAAGGCAGTCGCTCAACCAACTGAGCCACCCAGGCGCCCCCATAAGAGATTCTTAATCACAGGAAACAAACTGAGGGTTGCTGGAGGGGAGGGAGGAGTGAGGATGGGGTAACTGGGTGATGGGCATTAAGGAGGGCACATGATATAATGAGCACTGGGTGTTACATGCAACTGATGAATCTCTGAACTCTACCTCTGAAGCTAATAATACAATATGTGTTAATTAATTGAATTTAAATAATAAATAATAAAAAATTTTTAATTAAAAAATGATTTTTAGGGGCGCCTGGGTGGCTCAGTTGGTTAAGCGGCTGCCTTCAGCTCAGGTCATGATCCTGGAGTCCCCGGATCGAGTCCCGCGTCGGGCTCCCTGCTCAGTGGGGAGTCTGCTTCTCCCTCTGACCCTCCTCCCTCTCGTGCTCTCTGTCTTTCATTCTCTCTCACAAATAAATAAATAAAATCTTTAAAAAAAAAAAAAATGATTTTTAAAAAGTACATTATATACGGATGTAGCAAAGGATTTAAAAGCAACTGTGAATTGCCTAGCATATCACACTTAATTATTGAATTCAAAGTGCTACATTCTAATTAATGCTTGCTCTAGTTGCATATCTATCAACATGTTAATTAGGGCCTTATGTCTGAAAAGAAGATTCCAGTTTTTGTGAGATGAATTTAGCCCAATACACATCTCACAAAGATCACTTGTCCACTCCTGATTGTGTTAGGCCAGTCTGAGTACCTGTTGCAATGGATAATTACCAAAAAGAAAAAAAAGCAGAAGAAAAAAATTATGTGTGGTGATGAGCAATTTAACACAGGAAGAGCATTATTCATTCTTCTTGGATACTGCTCAATTTCACCACCCTCAGGGGAGGAAAAATCCAAATTTGTTTTATTTTGCAACAACATAATCTAAAGCACTCTAACCTGTGAACTGCAATGCTTCTTTTAAAACCTGTTGAAAACTATGATTTTGCTGACTAGTTCAAAATAGTTGCAAATGCATAGTCTATAATTTAGGGCCTGAGCAAATTAAGACTATTTCCTGGCCTGCCCAAGGCCACAGAAGTTGCTATAATAGGCTCTGGAGCCAGTTTGCAAGGGGACTAGTGGATGCATGAAAGCTTTCTTAAAATGCACATTTTCTTTTTGCTTGTTTCTGTATCACTCAGGGATACAGAGTGAACCAAGAGCCCACAGAACTTCATCTCTTGAATAAGATGCAAATGCTTGATTTAGAGATGCTTTTCTCTTTGGACCCAACTCTCGTCTTGAAATAGGAGGCACCGACGTGCTTGTCTCTGTGTATCGTGCCTTCTGACAAAGGGGATAAAAAGGCCACGCCAGAAATCCACTTTCCAAGCAGGTACCAGAGACTTGGTCAGTTCTTGGGATACAATGAAGATGAAAACTGCACTCAAAGAGCTTACTGTCTAGTAACTGAAAGCCTAGATTTTATTCTTGCTGAGCTTGTTAACACTGTCTGCAGATTGCTCCAGATCCACCCTCTGAAGCACAGTTTCTGGGTAATACTTTGCTTGGCTTCCAAAGGGTATATAAAAATTAAGCCCTTCAATCAGTGGGAGAATCTTGCTTGGAGAAAGGATTTCATCATTCAATCCTATTCACTGCCCATCTTTACAGAACAGAAATAGAGGGGAGGTGTAAGAAGAAAAATAGGGAATGGATAGAGAAAATTCCCCTCAAGATAGCATAAAGGGGAAGAATGGAATTAAGAAACTGTTCTGGTCTCAGGGCAAAGTGATCCCACTTCACGAGACAAATCTCCAGGGTACACATGCTCCAGCTACCTCAGTATTCAGCAAAGGTTATAACCCTGCAAAACACCCCTTAGAGCTGAGTGCGGTCCCCAGGTAAAAATGGTGAGTCCCAGCCAATGGATGAGAAAGGAGAAAACTAAAAAGAGGAAGGAATTAGAATGTAGCGAAGTGAAAGAGGAAATGAGGTGAGAAGAAGGGGTGAATAGAAAGAAAAAAAGCTCAAAAGACAATTTAGAGAATAGCCATTTGGACAAAAGGAAAGAAAGAGTTCACACAGGTGAAAGAATGATAAAGTACTAACCTTGACCGTCTAGATGCAGTACTGGGACAACCCACTTTCAGATCACTATCCTGTGGTTTATTCTTCTTAGAGTATCGATTTGCTGTTGTTGAGATACCGTCTCAACATAAATGAGATATCCTTGAGCTTTAAAAAGTCACCAGAGAAATATCATCTCCTCTGTGAAGCCCTCCCCAACTTCCAAGGGAAAAGCATGATTTGCCTTGTGCTCTTAAAGCACTGAGTTCAGATCTGCAAGAAGCTAGAACTTCTCCTATTGTTCCATTGTTCTATTGCAACTAGAGTACATACCCAGGGCAGGGGAAGGTCTCAGTACCCAAATCCTCAACCCAGGGAATCAGTAGGGATCAGAGATAGACACCACACACCTCTCATAGTGAGAGACCCCAGAACTGATCAAACACAAACACTGTCACCAGCACCACCCAGGTGGGGAACTTGTAAAGAGCTCAGTATTCATGAAGAGAAAATATCACCCCTCTCCAGAGGAGAGGAGGATGAAGGCCTCCCAGAATCACCCTTATAGGAATTTTGTTTCCTGGTTGAATATAATACCCTGACCCTGTACCACTTGAAATGATGGGAGAGGGAGAGAAAGGGAAGATGGAATAGTGAAGGACTTCTAGGGGAAGGGGGCACAAATACCATGCTTTGGCCTTCTCAGAAGTTATAGACAATCAGTCCTATGTGGGCTGGAAGACCCAGCAGTCAGCATTTATGGGAAAATGAGACTGAAAATAGTCTGTCTGGGATTGCCAGAAGGAGGCAAGTGTTGGGGGGTAGATAAGGGCATGTAATAAGGGAATGCAGTGGAATCCTACCACCTAGAGCTGGAAGACATAGTGCAACCTCAAAAGGGACCAGCTGACTCACAATATAGAGTTGTAGGAGTAAAGGGGCACATCCGCACCACTTCTTTCCCCATCAAGCCCCGAGAACATCAGCTAGAACACTAGTCTGCCATCAATGACGAGAAGAACTGCAGCCTTGCCCTGCTGACTGATGAAGGGTTTTTTCCTCCTCTTCTGCAGCCCACCAGGAGAATAAGAGCCCAGAAGAAGGAAGGTGCAGGTGTCAGAACCAGACAGCACGTGTCTCCACTTCATGTTGCTAGAACCACAGCTCAAGCCTGCACTGGCCTGGGAGATGGAGAGCTTTAACTCAGATAGGAGAAGACTGTTCTAAAACGCACAGGGCTGAGTATTAAATATCACACGTGACTGTTCTGATAACTTACAGAGGATGCCAAGAGAATCAGGCCAATCAGTCTTCCAAAAGCAGGTATACAGCAGGAAAGGTAGGTTGGGCAGAGTACAGTTGGGTGGTACATTAGTGAAAGAAATAAGTTTATGTTTTTATCTTGAACCAGTTGAGGGTCCTCAGTAAGCTGGTTGCTTATCTCAAGAACAGGACTTTTATAAAATCTGACCTGTATACGCCTAACCGCCCTACATTACAATGTAAATCCCTAGAGGGCAAGACCATTTCTTAGTCATCTTCAGATCTGGACCATCAAGCCCCGAGGCTGGCACTTAGTAGATATTCAATACTATCAAGTCATAACCAAACTTTAAAATCCGTTTAAATCCATTTTACGACAAGGTGAAACTAGGCTATCTATGAGTGTTTTTCACATCCCGTAATTCAACAGTTTCTCCTATTAGCCTCATTTGAGAAAGTCTGTGAATGCAGTTGGGACTAAAGGCGCTCATTAATTTGATGACACCACTGTATTATCTTTCACCAGGTGTGGCAGACTGGGGCGGTAATGATTCCCAATTTGTTCACTCCTCTTTGTATTCACCGGCAGGTAGTCCCCTCCGACACTGACTCTGAGGTTGGCCATGTGACTTGCCTTGGCCAATGGCACAACAGCAGTTGTGATGCAAGCAGGGACTTGAACAGCACTTGGGAATGGGCACTTGCCTTCTCTTCTTGCTCTTGGAATCCTGCAGCCTCCATTAAGAAGAAGCCCGAGGCTGGATGGATGGTTAGGAAAACAAGATCCAGTCACCACCATCCCCTCAACCAACAAACAGCCAACTGTCACACATGTGCTTGAGGCCATCCTAGATCATCTAGCTGACTGCAGAGGCAAGAGTGGGCAGTTTAGCAGAGATTAGTTAAGCTACCTAGTAAAACTGTCCAGCTGACCCAAAGAAAATTTTTAAAAGATTCATTTGGAAGCATTTATGCATCTTTCCTAAAGCATTCATTGCTGAAGCAATACGAGGAGGGAAATGCTGTAGGAACACAGGAGGCCAATTATTCTACTATATCCACAGAAGAAAATCTCTTTCAATGGCATATGCAGGCATTTGTAACCTTGGATGAATTCAGATCCACCCTGCCCTATCTTTTGATTCCATTAAATAAGTAATTTTGGAAGGTGTAGCAAAAGCTTTAATAGCTATTTTTAGGAATCGCCTCTCCTTTTTTGTACATTTGGCTTTCAACTTCCTCTAAAACTCCCTTATATAGGTTTCCTATTTGTTAATTGTTTTTATTTCTTCTTCAAAAAAAAAAAGAAGTTAAAAGCTTTGATCAGCAGGGCAAAGTTGCTCCCTACAAAAAGACCAAACAACACATGATCTTGAAATCAGAAACTCCCAAATCTTTTCCTACCCGGCCCTGAAGTTAGCCATTTCTGGGGCCCAAATGCCTGGGAGTGAAGGAGGACTGAAGGAATCAGAGTTGGCAAGAAAAATGTCCCTCCCTCTGAGGCTTCCAGCTGCACATTCAGTAAAGACAGGACATTTAAAGTAAGAGCATAATCTACCTGTCAGAAACATTTTGATTTCACTTAAACGCCAGGCAAACTGACAACCACTTTTCCCACAACTGAGAAGAATCTCCTAACGTGAGAGGCACTTGAAGACGTGTTAAAATTTCTGCAGCTATTAACACATTCCTAAGAAAAATACTGCTGGAGACACAAGAAAGCCAAGGATAACAATCTCCTCTTTCCAATGAAAACGTTTCGTCTGTTTGATTAAAGGAAGATAAATGAAGGGGCCAGGGCAAACTCACCTCACATTCGGCACTATGGTTTGGTTTGCCTTGAGACCAAGTTGTCTAGCTTAGAAAAAATGCAGCCTGTCTTCAAGTCCCTGCATTCCTGGAGCACAGGAGCTGATGAACCACTCAGCATTCATCAGAAGAGCCCAACTGGCTCTCCAGGGCCTCCTTCTCTGGCAGTCTTTGCCAGGGGGTAGGCAGAATGGAGAAGGTAAGGCAGAACCGTAAGTGTATGTGTCCTGCTTATATTTATCCCCATTCCAAGGGATTCAAAGAGAGGTGGCAAGTTGTCCTAAGAGAATATAACCCTCTGCACCAGGAGACCTGAACTCTGGTCCCAGATCTGCAATAACTCCATGACTTTGATAACTCTTTATGTGTCTCTGAGGTTCAGTTTTCCCTTCTAGAAAATAAGAGGGTTGGTCTAAAACAGTAGTTCTCAAATTGTGAGTTGTAGTCATTAGGGATATAGAAAATCAATTTAGTGAGCTGCAACAGGTAATTTTTATAAGGATAGGATAGGATAGGATTAAAAATACACTGCATCACATAATGTTTCCTGAAATTTTATTTCAGTTATTTGTGTGTGTGTGTATTGTTAAGTAAAGTCCTCTATGTATATTTTATTTTTGAAAAAGTTTTGATAAGTGCTGGGTTAAGGGATCTCATAGGTTTTCTCTAACTCTAGCCTTGTTTGCTGAAACATTCAGGCACCATTTGATCAGCCTACCTTCTGGGTCCATCCAGATCTTAGTACATTTAGTACTATTCAGTATAAGCCTATTTTATGTGCATTGAAACCACCAAAATGTGTGTGTATGTCTATTGATGCGCATGTGTATTTGTGTTTTTATCTCAACTAATACAGGATCTATGCGCATAGCTAAGTACAATGTGATTGACTATGGTAAAACAAAGCAATACAAACCAATGGCCTTCAACACTGAAGACATCAGTTTCCAGAGGAGCATCCTGGATGCCCTGGGGCTGTGTCTGCCTGATGCCCAGGAGGAAGTGTAAGGGCCAGACACATATTGCTATGTCTAGTAACCAGTAGGAATGCTTCTCGAGAAAAACACCACTACACCATGAAAGTGGTTGTTTGTAGAAGCAAGATACACGGTCTTGTGACTTAAACACATTTGAAACAAGAGTAAAAGCCTACAAAAGCATTAAACATGCCTAATTTATTCAATGTTTCTTTCCTTGTACCTGTCACTGTGCCCGGGATATAGCAGACACTCAGATATTAGTTGGTGTCCTATGTGACTTTGCTAGACTGTGAGAATCTTCTATCTCAGGAACCCTTTGTCCTTCCTCATGAATGGAGAACAGGAATAACAATGACATCCATCCCATCGGCCAGAATCTAGTCACACAGTGCCTACATAACATAGAGAAGCTTGAAATAAACATGGATATTCAATGAGCACTACTGGCCTCTGTTAAAATGATTGCTCTCTCCTTCTTAAAACACTTCATTAACTTGACTTCCAGAACACAACACTCTCTTCGTTTTCCTTTTATCTCACTGGCCTGTCCTTCTAGGTACCTTTTGCTTTTGATTACTTTTGCTTTAGGTATGTCTTTTATAGATAGCCTATAGCTCAGTTTTTCACCCCATTTACATTTATTGTCATCATTGATATATTCAAATATGTTTTTAATCATCTTACTTTTTGGTTTCAATTTGTACCACTTTTTCTATTTCTTTATTCTTCTCTTGACTATTTTCACTTGACTTCTGCCCCCCCCACCCATTTCACTTTTATCTCTCTCTATGGCTTTGGGATTTATATATTCCATTCAATGATGAGCTCAA
Organism: Neomonachus schauinslandi; assembly: GCF_002201575.2. Classification (NCBI taxonomy): domain Eukaryota; kingdom Metazoa; phylum Chordata; class Mammalia; order Carnivora; family Phocidae; genus Neomonachus; species Neomonachus schauinslandi. The sequence continues at coordinate 73,404,978 of NC_058410.1, read as the reverse complement.
GTTCGCTTGCAGTAACTCATGAGAATCAACTGTGCACATCTCTTCCCAACTTCAAGTTAAGTGAAGTTCATGCTGGTAGCTTAAAATTGGCCATGGTGGGAGTATTTACATCACAGAAATTGGCAAATGTCACAAATCAGGGCTTTGTTTTCAGAGAAAAAATTGTTACACATTTACCTGCTCACCACTATTTTTTTCTTTTAGTGGTTATGCTCAAAATTTTGGTAAGCATAATTAACTTCACAAAATATAAAATTAAGTCTTGAATTCCTTCTGAACAACAGAAAACTTTAGAATAACTAGTCTGCCCCCACTGAATTTATAAACTACCATTTTCCAATATTTTAGTCCTATCTTTTTTTGCAACACCATAAATTATGCAGTTATTTTATTTTATACATTATCTAAATTTACCTGTTTATCATTTTAATTCCCATCATTCATTTTTATACCTCAGCCCATCCTTCTGAGATCACTCTCCTTTTTCTTGAAATATATCCCCTATGACTTCCTTTAGAGCAAAATCCTTGGTAGTAAATTCTCTTGCATTTTTGTTTATCTGTAAAAAATTTCATTTTACCTTCATTTTTGAAAGATAATTTTTTGGGGTGAGATGGCAGAATTATAGTTGTTATCTATCAACATTTTAAAAACAACATTCCACAGTCTTCTGGCTTCCTTTGTTGCTGTTGAGAAGACTGATGTCATTCTAATTGCTGTTCCTATATAGATGACCCACCTTTTCTCTCTGGCTATTTTCTGTACCTTCTCTTCGTCTTGGCGTTCTGAAGTTTTACTAGGATGTATTCAGGATAGGTTTCTTTTTCTATATTTTCTTTGGACTATATGGTGCTCCTTGGAGGTATGCAGTCATAATTTTTTATTAGTTCTGGAAAATTTATAGTTATTACTTGTTATACATTCCCTCTCCTCCATTCTCTCTAATTTATTTTAAACTCCTATTGAACATGTGTAAGACCTTCTATTTCCATCTTCTGCATTTCTAAGTTTTGCTAACACATTTTATATTACTGTATTTCTGCTGTTTTCTAAGTAGATTTTTCACATAATTCCAGTTCACTAATTCTTTCTTCAATTGTGTTTAATCTATTTTACTGATCCACTGGGATTTTAGAAATTAATGTATTTTTAAACATTTATCCTTCTTTGGTTGTCTTTTGCTGCATGCTTAGCTTCGTAATTGCATTCTTCTTTAAATATCTAAAACTTAGCGGCCCATGGAGGTCCAAATCTGTTGTTTGTTCTTTCTATCAACTCTCCTTCACAGTGGCCTTCCTTCTTGTGTGTTTGGTAATCTTAGCATGTGGATTCACAGCTTGATATTATTCTTTGAAACTTCTGTAGTCCTAGTTTGGGGAAACATTCCTCCAGAGAAAGTTTGATTCTACCTCAACTGGTCATCGGTGGGTACATATGACCTAGAACCACCTCTGCCTTTTAAAAAGAGTTTTAGCTCAGAGCCAGAGATACAGATTCAACTTCTCCTCCCTACTATTCCAAGGCTTAGTAGCCTTACAACAGTGTTGCCATAGTAACACAGCCTTAAAGGTATAGGAATGCATCCCTCCAGGCCATCTGCAGAATCTGGCACTTTCCCTACTGCCCAGTCACTGCTGCTCCAACTCCCCTATTGCTCTGGCCTTAATCCCTACCTCTGCACTTTTTTTTTTTATAATTTTATTTTATTTATTTTTTTTAAGATTTATTTATTTATTTATTTGACACAGAGAGAGAGACAGCAAGAGAGGGAACACAAGCAGGGGGAGCAGAAAGGGAGAAGCAGGCTTCCTGCTGAGCAAGGAGCCTGGTGCGGGGCTCAATCCCAGAACCCTGGGATCATGACCCCAGCCGAAGGCAGACGCTTAACGACTGAGCCACCCAGGCGCCCCCCCTACCTCTGCACTCTTGATCTCAGTCACCCATGCTTGGTCCAGCCTCACCAAGGCTTCTGGCTGCCCTGAACCAAGATTGGGGTGTTCATGCTATGAGTTTTAAGAAAAGCAAACAAAATATAAGGAAAAAATGCATTAAACTGGACAAACAGCAACTCCCTGTGCCTAAAATGGTTTCCTGTCCCCACTCCATCCCTGATTCTTATCCCTGGAAAGCACCTACCTTTTTTCAAAACTCGGCTTAAACATCACTTCTAGGAAGGTTCTGATGACCATACTCTATTTGTGTCCCTACCTACCCCAAAGGGATTTAGGACTGACTCTCTCCTTGCTCTGAGGTGGTTTCTTTTCCTTTTTCTTTCTTTTTTTTCCTTTCTTTCTTTTTTTTTTTTACTTTTAATTTGTTTTAGAAGAGGAAATGCTCAAAAAATTATGGGCAACTATGCCTAACTAATAACAAATTTGAAAAACTGCTCCCTTGTGCAATAAAATTACCAATACATTAAAGAGAAGCAATTGGGAATATTAATTTCTGACCAATTCATTATTTAATTATATACGCACTTAATTTGTTTTAAACCAAACTGTTTTTGAACAAATTATCACTTACTCCTTTGAACCCTACTAAATCCCACATGCATTTTTTCCCTAGTATTTCCAAACTTTTATTTCTGTAGTTGTTTCCTAGAGTACTAAATTATACATTTCTTGGAGGCAGTAACCATTTCCTTCTAGTCCCAGCCCATAGTTGAAAGCCTAGTATTCATTATTCATTTAATATGATTAGAGTAATGAATAAATAACATACAGAAGGATCCCTTTATGTCTAAACAAAGTATGCTAACCCTAAGGTCTTTGTAAGCAAATAGCTTTGTACATTACTGTTTATGGTTTATGAAGTTGGATGCATGTTTTAATGTTAGATAATTGTTTATGTATAAAAGGTCTTTGGACTGTTGTGAAAATGATGATCACAAAACTTAAAACCATGGTCATTTGCATAGTTCAGAGTTTTTACAAGAGAGAGCACCCAAGGGAAAGAAAGTTGGTTTCTACTTCACCCAGATTTGCCTTCCCGGGGACTACAATCTACCTAATTATTTATTACAAAATATATAAACCCCACCAACTATTGGAACTTGGTGGGATGAATCTAAGAATGACCTGTCAAGCTCCAAAAAATATCAAAATGAATTTTAAGGCTTGGGATTTATCATATTGCACCTGCTTTACCAAATTCTCCTTAACTGATTTGTTGCCAGTTTTCTTAAATTAATGCTTTTTTGAGGTGGAAGGAATGGAGGAGATTGTTATTTTTTCCAGAATGTATCTCAATAAATATTTACTGAATTGAATATCAATCTTCATTCATATTGATTTTGTTGATGTATTGCATGGAACAATTTAATGTATGCATTCTATCAAAAGCCATTAAAAGCTGAACCTAGTAATTAGGACCCTCCAAATATTGTCTATCACCTCCAATAGTGATGGATTTAGATTTCTAATTCTGCAAAGATTCTATACTTGATGTCAACATTTTCACAAGTATGGCTAATGACCATGTCTAGGTATATTTCATTAAAAGATATGTGACCATTTCCATACTGAAATGTCCAACCCATTGAGTGGAGGAAGCTCATATTGATCCCATTTTTAAAAATAAGTAAGGTGGCTGAATAAATTGTGAAGGAGAAACTGAATTAATCTTAAAAAAAAAAAAAAAAAAAAACCGAAGGAATCTTACCCATTTGTTTTGTACCAACGTTGGCAAAGATGACAGAATCAGATACAAATCCATTTGGGAAGCAGCAGCCAAACATTTTTTGGATTTGGTAATTTTCTATTTTTAAAACTCAATTCCATTTCATGTTTTATGGTGGTGAGTGGAGTGATAAGTAAAGTAGTGAGACAGATCTGGTGAGATCTAATGGGCATGTCACCTTTCCCAGAGAATCTCAACTAGAGTCAGGGGGAAGGAGTGAGAGATGATGAGGGAGCAGCCTATCAGACTGATCTGAGGTTTTTTCATAATCTCTCAGTTGGACCCCAAGAAAATATGACCATGGGACATGTAAGAAAGATGGTTACTGTTGTATGTTTCTCCACCTCCCATGCTTAAGAACTACCTATATTTAGAGTCTAAGCCATCCTACATAATGTTTAAGTACACTCCATATTTGAATGCCCAAATGAAAATTGATATACAAATGTATCTTCTTTATAATGAAGATACAATGGCCTCAGATATAAGAGTTTCCATACTGTATACTTTATAGTTGGTATAATGGCAGCTTCCCCCCCTAATTCTAGTTAGTCAGATAGCCTAGAAAACTCAGTAATCACTTTTCATGTCTAATGGCAGGCAAAGTTCTCCTTTATAGAAATCCAGTGGTCAGTGTATATTGGTCAGTGTATATACGTAAGTTAGTAATGCTGCGCTTACATAGTGCTGCTTATGTACCGGGCACTGTTCTAACTGCTTCACATTTATGAGATGATTTAACCTCACAACATCTCTATGAAGTAGGTACTATTATTGTCCTCTTCTTACAGATAGAGAAACTGAGGCTCAGAGGAGTTAGAGAACTTATGCAAAGCCTCAAAACTAGAAAGTGTTAGGACCCGGATGTGCACTTGAAAATTTAGCACAAAGCTCCTTTCGTAAGAATGTGATACAGAAACCAAATGTTTTCTTCTGTATCTATAGAACCAAAAGAACTATCTGAGAATGTCAGATGAAAAACACGGTAATTCAGGTCATTTTAAAGACAGGTAAGGAAGTAAAAGCTTAGAACATAAGTTATGCAGACTATCAATTTTCCTCGATTGTCCTTCTCTTTAGGGATTTCTATTCTCTATTTATAAGACTAGGAAAGCTGAAAGAATCCATACAAAGTTAAAAACAAAATACGCATTGCCTGTTAAAAGCTGGGGTAAAATCAAATATCTTATATCATTGTTATTCTTCCAACGGAACTATTACAGAATGGATCCTGAGTGACTGCATATTGAATAGCATAAAGAAGTTTCCCCCAATGGATAATTGTTGGGCATTCAATCTTCACACCCTCAGTCTAGATTGTTTCTCTTCATAAAAAGTCACAAGATACGCTATGGTGGGCAGCTTGAGTTTGCCCAGAAGCTGTCTATATGCTAGACAGTGATTTTCTTGCTGACCTCCTCTTGTTGGCATTTTTATTGCATAAATAGTAGTTTTGTTGTTCGTAGTTTAAGAGCCACTGACACAATTGCAGTTATACTTTAAGATTTTCAGATATGACTGACTACCTCCATTCAAGTGGACAATAGCTTCCCCACACCAGATAAAGCTCTGTCCCACGATAGTTTTATGTAAGAGGAAAGAGGCAGAATGGGTGTAGTTAGGAATAATGCCAGTGCATTCAAATACCATCAAGATATAGTATGTATATGTTTTTTAAACTAAATGCAATCATTATTATTGCTAATGTTATATACTGACTTGCCTTTTCTTTGCTCACCCCATATGAACATGAAATCTTTAGGTTGACTGGAAAAGGAAGGCTCAAATCACTAATCTTTGTAAGTGTGGACCTAGTCTACTAAAGAACCAAGTTAGAAGATAATAGTGCAAAAATCAAAATATAAGCAACAAGTGTGAACAGTGCCTGGTAAACAGCTTATAATGTTGAATTTCTACATCACACAAAATTTATAGTCAAGATGACAAAGCTATTAAAGAAGAAATATTTATGGATCTCAGCCACAGATGGATCATGAGGGAGGGAGGAAGGGCAAATACTCTTTAGACAAGTCAAAAAGTAATGGAAAAGTATTTCTAGCTCAACAATGTTTTGAGGGAGTTGAGCTCAGGAAACAGATTTCTGATGGACTAGTATTTGGGTCAGCCAAACAATCAACAAGAGGTAATCAGGGGAGGCCATTTCGTCCTTCATTCTGTTGGAGGCAAAATTGTGTTGATGTATAAATGCACCTCCTGGTTTCCAGTTGTTGTTCTCACTCCGCAATGAGGCATGAAGCCTGGGAAACCACAAATATTTGGATCTAAGAAGGTATTTTATTTCCCCTCTCCAGGGCTGTAGAGTGGAAAATACACAAGGGCACTTTATCTTAGTCTTATAAGTTCTCATAGACCTATAACCCTCTTCCTCTGAGCTTCAACTTCATCAACTTGATCTGTACATAATTCTATTATCAAAAAGAGCTCCCTGGTATATACATCCCAGGCCAGGAGGAAGATAGGTGGATTTCTTCCCTCCTCATAGTCCACACCCCTCATCCTTCTAGCTTTTCAGGTGCCAGAAATAGACCATCTTGAAGTAAAGCAGCAACAATCTCTTTGTCTATTTAGTCTTCATATGCTTTGTTTGAGTAAGTTTCTCACTGAAAAGAAGAAAAATGGTCCTCATCCCATCCAACACACATACACACACACACACACACTTTTTTTCCCTGAAATCTCCATATCATCTTAATTCCTTCAGGACTGAGTCAATCCCAATCTCTTTGAGGGGGGTAGTGGGGGGTGAGACAGAGCAATGAATTCAGGGTTTCCCAGCATGGTTTTTACTTTCCTGAATCCTTAGAGACCTCCCCCCACAACTTTTTTCCCAGCTGTAGCTGGAAGCTGTAACAGATCCAGAGACCATTTTAGAACCTCATTTGTATTGTCCTGACACTTAGGAATCCAGTTTCTGTTACAGGGATGTCATCAAAGTTGGTGGGCTCAAAACATGACCTACTTTTTAAAACCCATCTGTTAGGAGCCTATAGATTTTCTTGGTTTGTTTGTTTCTGGCTGTCTACAGAAAGAGCAACAGCAACGTTCTCACTTTCCAAGCCCACCCCCCCAAATAATAATCAACTGAATGCTCGCCAGGAAGGAGCTGAATACCTTCCAAATATGCAGCAGGCAACAAAGAAACAAACAAACAAACAAAAAACTGTGATTTCCCCTTAATCCGGAGGGTGAAGAGTGAGGGCAGGAAGTGGAATTCAGTTTAGTGTATGCACATCTAGGCTATTTCCCATCAAAAACTCATTCCAGACCAGACAGCAGCATTAGAAAGTAGATCACAAGATCTACCAGTTAGCTTGCCAAGCTTTTGCCACTGTGGGGTCATGAGGTTATGCATCCTTCTAACAATAAGGTTTGCAATACTTTTTAGCCAAAGAAGAGGGATTTGGGGACTGCAGGCTAAAAATAACGAACTCCTTAACATAAGCCACTACTGCCCTGGGATGGGAGCTCTTCAATTGCCTTCTCCATTGATTTTTCCCTAGCTCAATGGCTAGATGGGTGCATGTGCCAACACACACAAAATGAAACCTCTATGTTCCCCAAAGATGATCATTTCCAGAGTGGAACAAAGCTATAAACAGGGAGAGTGAAAAGGAATGAAGGAGGGAGGGAGATAGAGAGGAAGGGAGAGGGAAAGGGAGAGGGAAGGGGGAAGGCAGGAATTAAAAACAGGACATTCATGTATAATGGCTATTTAGCTAAACCCTTCATCTCTACCTAAAAGTCCGATACCAGATTCCATTAACATTCAATTTCATGTCAAGTGGACCCCAGCCCAGTTTTAGATACTGACTCAGTAGTTCACTGTAATATGGTTCAGGACACTATTTTAGAGTCTTTTGATTAAAGCCCAGTCCCCTCATGTTCCTGCTTCTAATCTGCAATTCTTTAGAGAATCTTCCTTCTCTACAACTGACCCCACACTCCACCTTATTCTTGCCACTCTTATGATTAAAACCTGCCAGTGGCTGGCTCTGCCTGGCCCACTGGAAAAAGTTCAGAGTTCATGGCCTGACATACAAGGCCCTCTGCATCTGGCTCAAATCTTCCATTTCAAATTTACCTTTACTATGCCTCACTGTTTATGCTCACAAAATGGCTCTTCCACCTGCATGATTATATCTGCATTATAAGTGAGAAGAAGAAAAGTAGAAGGGAATAAAAAATGAAAGGTGGCACTGTAACCAGGAAAACAAAAACTTTTCAAGAGATCCCTGAAGTACATTAATTTATATCTTATTGGCCTGAAGTGTTCACATTGTCACCACAACAGCCACAAAGGCATTTGGGAAGGCAAATAATTCCCAAAAGACAACCGAAGTTCTGATAGTAAGGAAGAAAGGAAGGATGGTTATTGTGTAGGCAACTTGCAGTGTCACCCAAAGAGCCCCGAGCCAGTACCTCAAAGAAGTACAATGTATTTTGGTAACAAAAGTTAGACAAATACCACAATGATGCAGGGCCAATCTCTATGAAGTTCCATAGGATTTTGTTATAGGAAGTCAACTCTAGACAGATGGGATATAAAATATACCAAATCATTAAGATATAAATATGTTTTGTAATCTTTGTGCTCTCCTTTCTGAGTTCTGAGACCAAATCACGAGCTGTTAAGAAACAGAAGGTGATATACCAAACGGGTTAAGGTACCAGAACCTTGACTACTCAACTATTCTTCCCAATTAACTTAGTTCAGGGAAAAAGTGAATATCAAAATTATAAAGCACTTTCGCAAACAGCTTGAGCCCAGGCACATTAAGGTGACTGATATTTTTGCATTGAGTCAAGCAAAAATCACACAAATATTTACATAGCATCAGTCTGAAGGGAAAGAATCAGAACTAATATAAATCTGTTTCTACGTGAGAATCTGCACGAAAATGGAAAATAAACGCAAGGGTGGTATTTTTTTAAAAAATCATCTCAATTGCTTTCAGACAAGTCAACTCTAGAGATGAGGATGGGCAGGAACAATTGTCTTTGTGATCCAGCCTGCGACTTGAGTGAGTCACATTCTCAAAGAACTCTGGTAAATGAGGCTGGACTGTTGCTGGGAGAAGGAAATGGAGTTTTTTTCATAACTACAGAGAACTATGTGGCAGTGTTTTTTTTAAAGGAACTAAGGAAAAGTCTCTCCTGGGCTTGGAACGAGCAGAGAAGCTTCCTTTCCTTCTTCCACTTTGTCACTAGTATCTACTGATTTGGGCCAGTGTCACTTTTTGGTAATTTTACTCTTGGCTTCTGCACCATCTTCTGTTTAAAATGTAAGCTCCCAGAGTTCTGTGGGTTTTGTTTTAAGTTTAGCATGCTTCTGAGCCAACCCCAAAGCTAAGTGTTCCATGCCCATATCTGAAGAAACAGCAGAGTCCGGGCACGGTCCAGGGACTCAGCCTTCCAAGCTCCATCTTGAGACCGACTTGCCGCGTGGGCTTCAAGGCAATTCATCTCTCTCCTTCCATTCATTCATCTCTGAAGTAGGAATAATAGCAGCCGTCCACACTTACAGCACTGTTTCCTTTGTCATTAAATATTTATTAAGCATCCACATGCATGACACAAAGTTGGAGCTGTATGGGCTCCACCAGACAGATGCTGTGTCTAGCTTTGGAGAGCTTTCATAATGCAAAAGACAGGCGGATTCTCGGAACATAAGTACAGGGCAGGAGCATGAATATTTGTGTGAGTGAGTGTGTGTGTGTGTGTGTGTGTGTGCAAACGGACGCTGAAGAACAAAAGCTGGAACCACATCTTGTTTGCCATCTTTCTTTGATTTTAAGTTATCTCTGGCCATTAATATACGGAACTATATTTGAATTTCAAAACCTCTGGGTTTCACACTACAGCATAACCAGATTCTGCCTCCTTTTCTATTTGCATAAAGGGCATTTACTACCATATGCCCAGAAGGTATTCACATAACAGGTGCACAAGATAACCACCCCACGGGGCGTCTGGGTGGCTCAGTTGGTTAAGCGACTGCCTTCGGCTCAGGTCATGATCCTGGAGTCCCTGGATTGAGTCCCGCATCGGGCTCCCTGCTCAGCAAGGAGCCTGCTTCTCCCTCTAACCCTCCCCCCATCATGTACTCTCTCTCTCTCTCATTCTCGCTCTCTCAAATAAATAAATCTTCAAAAAAAAAAAAAAAAAAAAGGTAACCACCCCAGAAGAACACGGAGCAAACCTTCATAGCACCGGCGAGATTCTCACGTGTTGGCATTACCGAAGTGAGGGCATTATTCTTTACGGTAGAGGTCAACGCGAGACTGAATTATAATGGTTATTTCTGCTAAGAAAACACTTTCTCTGGGAGAAGAAAGCATTTAGAGAAGTGGTAGCCAAGAGGGTGCAGAAGGAAAGTTACTGTGTTAATATGCATCCAGCTACAAAGCTACAGCCCTTCCCATGAACCTTGTGTCAATCTGTATTATTAAGAGACAGTCAATTATGGGAGGTACATTATAATTTTTTTTTTTAAGCGAGCAATAGTTGGAAGTTTTCATATGGGCCCTAGCTGTGTTTCCCTTGTTTGCTTAATCTGGGCTTTCGGTCTTCCTGAAAGATGAAAGGCTGCCATTTTAGCCTCAATGCCTCATAATATGTGTGTTAAACTCAGCACTGCCTCATTATTTATTAATGTCAAGTTATTATACTTCAGTGGAGGATGGGGGGCCGGAGCTGCAATGGTGACAGATGTTCCAACAGATCAGCTTATATAACGAGAAGTTGGGCCAAATCTGTCGAAAGAGGTGTTTTTTTAAAAAACACACCAACTTCAAAGAAATGAGTTGTGGCATCTGTAACATCTATGGCGCAGTGCCAGGGGAGGCGAGTGGGTCTGCAGCCGGGGGGCACGAGTCCTGCGATTATTGGAGCTTGCAGTGCAGTGACTGGAACAACATCTGGGTTGCAGCAAGCTGGCCAGGACATTTAAAAAGAGCTCCTGCGGTGCCTCAAACTTTGATTTTACAGAGCTGTGGGGAAAGAAACAGGCTGCATTCAAGAGCTCATGTGTTTTGGCTCACACGTTTTGTCCTCGGTCACTGTGGAGGGCCCCACTGAGCTGGGGAATCTGAGGGACACTGTGGGACCGTCATTCTCTGTCCACTCGAGCTCTGAGGGCTTGTGCTGGGGCTGGGCCAGTGATCCCCAAAAAGAAGATAAAATAAGAATAAGAAATACCTCTTGCTAACCCATGAACATGACACTTACTCTTTCTCAGCAAGAAACTCTCAAGGGATGCATTTGTGCAAGAACTTGACACTTATCAGTTGGTTTTGGGTAGTATGCCAGTTGGAAACTAAATAGTGTATTGTGTGTGCATGTGTGTGTGTGTAGCAAGGGAGTGGGAAGGTTGTGTCCTACAGCTGAGAATGAAGACTATCCATTCCCAGTATCATAGTTTCCCAGTGCCGATCCCCAGTACCACAATGTTAAAAAAAAAAACCTTTTTCCATTTCCCTTTTAGAATATTCATTTATTCAACAAATATTATGAAACTACCATGCGTGACATAGAACAGACAGAGTGCTGGGAGCCTCACTTACTGCTCAGATGCTTTATGAGGTGCTCTGGAAACCCTAAAATTCTCTAGCCTAGTGCGAGAGGCAGAATAGCAGGGTGACAAGGAACATGGTTTCTGGAGCCAGAACCATTGGGTACAAATCCTGACTTTGCCACTCACAAGTTGGGTGACTTTGGGTACATTATTTAATCCCTCTTTGATATTCAGTGTCCACATCTGTAAGATGGAGGTGATAATAATAGTATTAATAACCTAGTACAGAGGTTCGTTGTTAGGAGCAAATGTGTTAAGTTATGTATGATGCATTGAGAATTCTACTTGGTACAGAAAAAGTATTATATAAGTAATTGCTCCTTTAAAACACACATGTGCGCACACATACACACGAAACGTATTATTTCAGAACTGAAGCCCATCAAATGTGAAAACAAAAACTTCCCACTCTCATTTCTGCATCCTTCTCTTTTCAGCCCTCACTTGGCCAAACTCCACCCTGGACTCCCTGACTCCCTTGTTTTTCCAACTTTTTGTGTGTAACTTTTAATCAACATAAGCTTCCTTTGCCAACCTTTTATGTATTATGAAGTTTGGAAGCTTTCTACTCCCAAAACACAAGTAGCAGCAGAACCCAAAGGGCACATTGTACCTGTAAAATAAAAAAGGACAAGGAAGCCTGGGAACCTGGAGAGAAGTCAGTAGGTAGAGGAAGGGCTGGGGCTGAGGGTCCTGAAATGAAGACTGTGATGTGCTGGTGCTAACTAACATTTACGAACCCTTAATAAAGTGGGTTTTGGCCAAATCAGGCCTGCCACATGAGTTCTGCCTTGAGTACTCACGAGCTGCGTAACTTCGGGAAATTAATCTGGTTGCGTCTGAATTTCTTCAGATGTAACATGGGGGTCATAATGTTGCCTCCTTCCTCGTACAGTTACATAAACAACACCGTGTAAATTAAGTAAAGGACTTAAGAGAGTATCCAACACCAGAAGTGTGCAACAAAGAGCAGTTGTGATGATTAGCACTGGCCGCCCAGTAGTTAGGAAGGAGTGTGGGGAAGGAACGGCCTGCACCAGGAAGAAGGAAGAGAAGAAACCTCCCAGCTCTCTGCCTTCCTTCCTTCCAAGCCACAGATGCTTAATAGTGCCCGAAAAAGCCTACTCCTCGTTGTTTGACAGAAGAGGGGTGGGCTAACAAGAAACCCCACACTGTTTGCTCAGGAAAACAGAGATATACCTATAATGGAATCAACATGAAGACCAAATTTCAAAGAACTTAGGAAGAAAATACTGTTTTCTTAAAGGTCCATGAGCACAGTTCTTTGTGCCTGAAAAAGACAAGGCAAACAGGCCAACAGAGCAGGAGAAATTAAAGAATAACTTTAACAGGCCCATAATCCTCAGGGGCTATGTCCTGGTGCATTTTTTCCGATGTCTCAAAGTGACACTCATCCTGGTGGAACCGTTCAGTTCACATATTTCAGGAACTTACAGAGTCGTCTTGATGCAGAAGCCCATAAATGAGTCACTTCCACAACAGCACATTTGTTCTCTTCTTCTTCTAAATTCAGCAACAGCAGAAAGAGATCAGAGTCTCTGGAAGTCACAGTGATAATCCTCCACATCCAACCTATTTTCACTTTGGGAGGAAAGATGGTGTCAGGGCCCAACAGATTTTTCGTGAAGTTTATGGTGGGTCAGCTAAGCAGACATGAAGTCCAGCTTCCCCTTTGATACAGCTCCCTTTTCCCCTTATCTAATGCCAACTCAACTTTGCCTTTTATTGGATTTCCATTACTTCAATGTTCTTCATGGAGACTCAGTTTCTGTAGCCATTACAGCCGATGGTAGTTTAGTACTTTGAACACGATTAATTAACTCACTCCATCATGCAGACCAGGCACATTTCCATCAGAAGTTGCTATCTTGTCCTTCAGCCTGGAAACCTTGGCGTGGTGCCCTTGTGGAAAGCCTGGATTGCATCTAAAACCATGTGGCAGAGGAAGAAGCCAAAGACATCCGTCCTGGGAAGAGTCAGCCTGGGAACAAAGCTCTACTGTCCAAGCAATAGGGGACCAGCCCCACTCAGAACTGTTCCTCGGGCCAGCCCACAAGTCTCCCAAGGATCAGTTTTACTTGCCTCTATACCACGTGCCCCATCCTGACCCCCTCCACTTCTATTACAGTGATAGATAAATCCAAAATCCAATTTCACACACTTCTATTACAGTGATAGATAAATCCAAAATCCAATTTCAACTGTGTCTGTGCAAAATACATTCAACTCTAGCATACCAGGTATACCTAAGGCTTATCATAAACCAATAATCATTTTCATAAAGTATAAAAGAAATCCCTCTTTTCTCCAACAATTATCCAATGGTTGTCTTTATGGAAATCCATCCTGAGTCACAACCATTAGCTGCCCATAAAGATAAATGACTTGTTTTTATCCTTTAACTGATGAAGTACTATATGGCTACTACAGTGGATATGAGGAAAGAAGTAAAGGACGTCAACACTTACTAAGTTCCTGTTACGTGTTAGTCCCATTCTGTGACTTCAAGGATTTTAATTCATACGGTCAATATAAAGCTAACAAGTTCATAATAACGGCTACTACTTTCTAACTGCTTACAGTGATCCTGTGTTCCTTCTATGAACTTCTCTTTTCGGTCCTTACTTTCTAAAGAAAAAAAATGCCCTCTTAGCTCCAAGACCCATATAGGTCCTCCTAGGGATCTCAATGCTTATACTTCTCATTTTTCCAGTAATTCAGGAATAAGACTGCATATGCTCAAGTGTTTAACAGAATTAAATTAAATCCCCCAATCACAGGGCTCTGGCTCTCACTGATTGAGAACTATGCTAATATGGTAGCCAGTAGACACCCTGGGCCACTGAGCACTTGAAATGTGGCTAATGTTATTGCAGAAGTAGATTTTTAATTTTACTCAAACTTAATTAAGTTTAAATTTAAAAACAGAAGCAATGTAAACCATTTTTCCATTAAATAAAACTTTATTGTTTTGGGAGGATTATACTGAAAATTTAGCATCCAAATTGAAATGTGCTGTTAAGTGTAAAATCGACACTGGAGTTCAAAGACTTAGTCCAAAAAAAACCCAGTAAAATCTCCCATTAATCATTTTTATATTAATTACATGTTTAAATAATAATACTTAGGATATACTGAGTTAAATAGAATATTTTATTAAAATTAAGTTCACCTGTTTCTTTTTTTTTAATTTGGCCACCAGAAAAATTCAGATTCACATATGTGGCTCATTTTATATTTCTATTGGGCAGCTATGCTCTAGAAAATAATTATAAACAGAATAAAAGGAGTAGTTTCTACACTAGTTTCTACTGAAATGCAGGGAGAGAAGGATAGAGAAGGGAAAAATGAGAAACTACTAATTTAGCCCATCTAACTATATGAAAGGAAAATAATTTTATCTGAGATCAAATCACTGGCTCACAATTCCCTATAGGTTTCGTTTTCTACTCTATGTTCCTAATCAAAACAGTGCACTGGCTACTTCAGAGTGATGAGATTAATCTGTGAGACCCTGGCTACTCAGTGCCTGGACATGACACACACACACCCCTTCCCCTTACGAAAGTGCTTAAAATGGTGTAATAAACATACAGCTTACAGCAATGGCATTAGTGTTCCCCTACATGGTATCCGTGTGGAGCTTAATTAGATGGAAGGATTACAGAAAAGTTTGTGTCATAATGATTCTTTAAAGCGAAACCATAGATCAAAGTTCACTAATGCCAAATATACAACTTGAGAACAAACTCAAGTGCTGCTATTAATCATGGTTTCTGGGGATCTGATGACACAGATTAAACTGCTGTAAAGAATACTGCTGTGCATCACATTCTTGCAACTGTCATCAACGCTTCTGCCAAGTGTTCACAGAGCAGGAAGGAAAGCTGTTCAGCATTTACTGGAGGTGCCTCTTTTCACTGAGCTTAGTTAAAAATCTGGGCAACAGGTTTAAGGACATGACAACACCTCTAAGGTATCTGCAAAGCCTCTGCTTTCTTAGGAGGCAAGAAAAGTCTTGGAGAGATTGAGAGGCAAAGTGGAGGTAGAGCATGGGGGCCAGGGCCAGGGGGGAACAAGCAAATTGAGAGCAGACACCACAATTAATTTCATTTCCATTGAACTTTCAGCCAGATAGATAGAAGACTTTCAGCCAGATAGATAGAAGACTTTCCATAAAGATTCTATAAAATATTTTAAGTAGCTTATAGTGTACCGTATTTCAAAGATATGAGGATATGTAACTTTTTTGTTTCGTTTTCAACATCTTCCAAACAGAAATGTTTCTTAGAGTCGATGGCATGTTATAGGCAGCTGCTGTAATAAGGTTGCCAGAGTGCTGTGTGCCCATTCAGCCATGTCGGTCCTATTTTAATCACTTTCTTTTGAGTTCTGTGCACTGTTGGTACAACAAGGGTCGAGTTTAACTGCAACATAAAATGTCTTTAAGGAGATTACATAAGGATACAATATTGAAACAAAAGGCTATTGTGCATATAAAAAGGCACAGGGACAGAAAGGTGGGGCATAAATTGACGGTAGTAAACTCATTAGTGGACAAATGACATCAATTCCACCTGCCCTTACAAAGCAACAACCAAGTGCTTTACGGACCTAAACAAGTACAAGAAGCCACCTTATAGTCTGTTGAAGACATGTTCAAAGGGGCGCCTGGGTGGCTCAGTAAGTTAAGCGTCCGACTCTTGATTTCGGCTCAGGTCATGATCTCAGGGTCATTAGACTGAGCCCTGCAACCGGGCTCTGCACTGAGCATGGAGCCTGCTTGAGATCTCTCTCTCCCTCTCCCTCTGCCCCTCCCCCACCCCTCTCTCTCCCTCTAAAAAGGAAAATAGCCTATTGCATGCCAAACAATGCAGTGGATGACAGAAGAAACTGCAAAGCAACAAGAGACTGGTGTGATTGACTCATGTGTTGCACAAGACCATGGATAAGACCTTGTATCACGTTTTAATTAGCATCATGTTTCGTTCTTAGTGGTTCCAAATATGACAACACGTTTGATTCCAAAAAATTACATTGATAGTAAAGAGCTTGTGTCCTCAGTTTATTTTGGGTCCCAGTGATATGCTCCTCGTCCTTGGTAAATAATAAGTTGTCCCCTGCTCTCCCTTCTAACACAGAGGATGCTTGGATGAGATTTATGTATTTCCTTATCTAAATAACTGTTTTAAAATATGAATCACTTGGGGGGGTGCCTGGGTGGCTCAGTCGGTTAAGTGGCTGCCTTCGGCTCAGGTCATGATCCTAGGGTCCTGGGATCGAGCCCCGCATCGGGCTCCCTGCTCAGCAGAGAGCCTGCTTCTCCCTTTCCCTCTGCCTGCCGCTCTGCCTACTTGTGCTCTCTATCTCTCTGTCAAATAAATAAATAAAAAATACTAAAAAATAAAATAAAATAAAGTAAAATATGAATCACTTGGTTTTTTATAGGTGAACAACATTCAGTTACAGAAATGATAAAATCTCCCCGTACCCTCTTGCCAGTAAATAAAATAATCTTCCCTTCTTCCTTACTTAAGGTCTAACAGACCACAGAGATTTACCAAATAACCTTGATAGGCTGTCATGATTGTCAGGAGAATCAGAGGCTTGCTAGGTAGCTGACAAGAAGCAAACACACACCAGTTGCATCTGTGTGTCAGGCTCATTTGTTGAGCAAGCTTGTGTTTTTAATGCCACTCTCTGGCAGTTGCAGAAGAGACGTTCCCCATGCTTTCCTGGCAAAGCAATCTCACAAGTGTACTTGGTTTGCAGAAATGAGAGACTTGGGAAGCCAGTACAACCCACGCTGTATGAGGGGCAGCAATATAGTGTGCCCAGCACACAAGTGTGTGTTGGAGGTCTCAGCCTGAAACTTAAAATCAAGACCAAGAGTATTCCTTCCTTCAATCACATTCTTCCTAGTATATGCTCTCCTAGCACCAGCAATGCCCTTTTCCCAGAGAACATTTACACTGTGGTGATTTTTATATTCATTTGAGTTGTAGAATGCCTGTTTCCTCTGCTAGATCAGACACGATGTGGGCAGCACGGTTCTGTGTCTTATTCACCAGTGTTCCTAGTGCCCAGAAGGATGCCTGCCTCACAAATGATGCCCGTAAATATTTGTTAATTTGGAAAGTAAAATGTAAAGGAGATTTGGGATCACAATTCATGTTAAAAGAATATTAGGCAATGACATCAAACAATCTTAAGATTTAAATTTGGTGGGATTTTCCTTCAGCTAAGACAGCTCCAAGATCAGAGAACTTTGGCACAAAGTAAACTTCTCCTTCAAGAAACAAGTTGATATCATTCTTCTTTGATTTTCACTATCTCAATATATTTGCTCCTTCTTTTAAGAGGTGTAGAAAAAAAACAATCTTCTCAAATGAAGACCTGACTCTTGGCAATCATTTCCCATAGCATTTTGAAGTTTTGGATACATGTTTCCAGGGGGAACCATAGTAAGGACAGCTGATGGTTTCATTTCTCCTCTTTCCAATCTCTAGTAGTAACCTCTGCTAATTAAAGAGGCCATTGGACTGATGTGGCACTCATGCTGTGGCAGCCTCCATAAGCAAACCAAGATCTGAGCCTGTAAAGCTCTACGGTTAGGAAATCAAAACGCTAAGGACAACTAACCACAAACAGCCAACTAGGCTTTAAGCTACATTCAATCAGTAATTTCCTTACCGGGCTTCTGCCTCTCCTCTATAAAAGTCTGTCCCCAAGTTTCTGTCCACGGAGTGCTCCTAACCATTTCCAATTTGGTGATGTCCACTTAGAATTGATTTTTGCTCAGATAAACTCTTAAAATATTGAATATGCTTCAGTTTACCTTTTTAACTACACTTAACATAACTAAGACTTTCCCACTGGCTTCACCCCAGCTCTGAATCCCTCGGCTACCCATTCATGGTGGGGGCTGTTCATGGGAAGCAGGTAGAAAGAGGAAGTTATGCTGAAGGGTTATGTTTTGGTGATTGCTCCTGCCAACCAATTGCTTTCTCTGACAGGAGCTTTTTGTTTTAGTTAAAATCAGCAAGAAACACCATCTTACCTCTTTTCCCTTCCTTCCCCTTCTCTTCTCTGTTCCTTACCTCCCAGTCAGGATTTTCCCCCAGTCGTTATTACTGCCCTAATTTCCTTTCTTCCGCATGCTGTCAGACATCATTTAAGCATCAGAAGACTAAGGCTGAGCCCCAGCTTGTCACTTGACAGGGATGACTATGGGCAACTCCTCAACTTTTGCAAGCCCCGGTTTCTTCACTTATAAAGTGAGGAGCAAAGCATCTCACGGGATTGTTGTAAAGACTCACTAAAATCATGCATGTGAATATGCAGTATGTACTAGAAAATGCTGCACAAACTCTAGTTGTTTTTTTATTCCTCACATGAGGAAAATCCTGCATTAATTTGTCCCCATCTTTCCCTAAGAGTGTCTTCTTAACTCATTTAATGGGAGTAAAGCAAGAGAAAGAATCACACTCACCAATAAATGATTACCTGGGCTTTAGTCTGGCTTGACAAGAGAAGACAACCAGGTGACACCAGATAACACCCGCAATGGTGGGTACTGCACAGAAGGGGGGCGGGTAGAGCAAGAAAGGGCCCAGGGTGGCAGTCACCCCAGCCAGGAAGGTTACCACTGAGCCCGCAAACAACCTTCCCTGTTTCAGACCTAATAACTGCTCTTCCCAAAGCAAACCTTGTCAAAGGGAATTACAGTGTGTACACTCCCCAGAAAATACCCTGTTGGCCTCTCTGCCTGAGAGAAGGGAAACAATCTGAGGCCTGGGTCATCGCTGGGTGCTTGTATAATATGACCAACTGTTTGGAGGACAGAAGGAGAACTGCACAGGGGTTCATGAATGAGTTGCCTGGCAGAGTCACACAGCATTAGTCAGCTTTTAGTGACCACAAAGTCACCGCCTACTCATAATAACCCTCCAGAAGCATCATCCACACAGGAGGTGAGCTATGTACTGAAGAAGCTGTTCTGTCCATTGCCCATTATCCATACTTCTTTTAGGACGTGCATCACTTTCTGCTTTGCTGAGTTTCCTGGAGCTTCACTGTCCAACATGGTAGCCACTAGCCACATATGGCTATTTAACCTTGAAATAATTAATATTAAATAAAATTTAAAAATCAGTCCCTTTTCGAACCCTCCTACACTGTTGGTGGGAATGCAAGCTGGTGCAGCCACTCTGGAAAACAGTATGGAGGTTCCTCAAAAAGTTGAAAATAGAGCTACCATATGATCCAGCAATTGCACTACTGGGTATTTACCCCAAAAATACAAATGTAGGGATCCGAAGGGCTATGTGCACCCCGATGTTTACAGCAGCAATGTCCACAATAGCCAAACTCTGGAAAGAGCCAAGATGTCCATCGACAGATGAATGGATAAAGAAGAGGTGGTATATATATACAATGGAATATTAGGCAACCATCAAAAGGAATGAAATCTTGCCATTTGCAATGACGTGGATGGAACTGGAGAGTGTTATGCTGAGCGAAATAAGTCAATCAGAGAAAGACACGTATCATATGACCTCACTGATATGAGGAATTCTTTTTTTTTTTTTTAAAGATTTTATTTATTTATTTGAGAGAAAGCACATGAGAGGGGGGAGGGTCGGGAGGGTCAGAGGGAGAAGCAGACTCCCTGTCGAGCAGGGAGCCCAATGCGGGACTCGATCCAGGGACTCCAGGATCATGACCTGAGCCGAAGGCAGTCGCTTAACCAACTGAGCTACCCAGGTGCCCGATATGAGGAATTCTTAATCTCAGGAAACAAACTGAGGTTTGCTGGAGTGGGGGGTGGTGGGAGGGATGGGGCAGCTGGGTGATAGACATTGGGGAGGGTATGTGTTATGGTGAGTGCTGTGAATTGTGCAAGACTGTTGTATCACAGATCTGTACCTCTGAAACAAATAATACATTATATGTTAAAAAAAAGAAGAAGAAGAAGAAGATAGCAGGAGAGGAAGAATGAAGGGGGGGAATCGGAGGGGGAGATGAACCATGAGAGACGATGGGCTCTGAAAAACAAACTGAGGGTTCTAGAGGGGAGGGGGGTAGGAGGATGGGTTAGCCTGGTGATGGGTATTAAAGAGGGCACGTTCTGCATGGAGCACTGGGTGTTATACACAAATAATGAAGCATGGAACACTACATCAAAAACTAATGATGTAATGTATGGTGATTAACATAACATAATAAAAAAAAATCAGTCCCTTTTCATATTTGCCTCATTTGAAGTGCTAGCCACATGTGACTCCTGTATGGGACAATGCAGATAGAGAATATTTACACTGTTGCAGAAAGTTCCACTGGATTATTAGAGTATTCCATTCTAGAATACTCAACCCCCATTTTTTTCCAAATTTTTATTTAAATTCTATTTAGTTAACATATAGTGAAATATTGGTTTCAGGAGTAGAATTTAGTGATTCATCACTTACATCGCCCATTTTCCCCAGCCCTCCAGACTTTTGTCATATAGAGCCTTGCCTTCACAGCTTTCCTTGATCCCTCTCCTCCCTGCCATATAATCTTAGTCACATCCTCCAATGTTCCCTTGGTACTTGTTATTACCTCTTGGTACTCTTGGTACTACCTCTATTTTAACATTTACTACATTGTATCTTGACTATGTGTTTGCACATGTGACCCTCTGATAAGGCTCTGAGCCACCCCCAAAAGAACAACTTTTTCTTGCTCATCACCACATCTCAGTGCCCCATGACTGATTCTGCTGCAAGATACAATGGAATAAACCTAACCAAAGAGGTAAAGGATCTATACTCTAGGAGCTACAGACACTCATGAAAGAAATTGAAGAAGACACAAAAAGATAGAAAAACATTCCATGCTCATGGACCAGAAGAATAAACATTGTTAAAATGTCTATGCTGCCCAGAGCAATCTATACCTTCAACGCCATCCCGATCCAAATTCCAATGACTTCTCAAACTCAACACCCAAAAAACAAATAATCAAATCAAAAAATGGGCAGAAGACATGAACAGACACTTC
Source organism: Neomonachus schauinslandi (assembly GCF_002201575.2). NCBI lineage: Eukaryota > Metazoa > Chordata > Mammalia > Carnivora > Phocidae > Neomonachus > Neomonachus schauinslandi. Next base: position 73,383,641 of record NC_058410.1, on the reverse strand, counting down.
TCCAAAGAAGACATACAAATGGCTAACAGACACATGAAAAAATGTTCATCATCATTAGCCATCAGGGAAATCCAAATCAAAACCACAGTGAGATACCACCTTACACCAGTTAGAATGGTAAAAATTGACAAGGCAAGAAACAACAAATGTTGGAGAGGTTGTGGAGAAAGGGGAACCCTCTTACACTGTTGGTGGGAATGCAAGTTGGTATAGCCACTTTGGAAAAGTGTGGAGGTTCCTCAAAAAATTAAAAATAGAGCTACCCTATGACCCAGCAATTGCCCTACTGGGTATTTACCCCAAAACACAGATGTAGTGAAAAGAAGGGCCATATGCACCCCAATGTTCATAGCAGCAATTTTCCCAAAGCCAAAATGTGGAAAGAGCCAAGATGCCCTTCAATAGACGAATGGATAAAGAAGATGTGGTCCATATATACAATGGAATATTACTCAGCCATCAGAAAGAATGAATACCCAACTTTTACATCAACATGGATGGGACTGGAGGAGATTATGCTAAGTGAAATAAGTCAAGCAGAGAAAGTCAATTATCATATGGTTTCACTTATTTGTGGAACATAAGGATAACATGGAGGACATTAGGAGAAGGAAGGGAAAAATGAAGGGGGGAAATTGGAGGGGGAGATGAACCATGAGAGACTATGGACTCTGAGAAACAAACTAAGGGTTTTAGAGGGGAGAGGGGCTAGGGGATGGGTTAGCCCGATGATGGGTATTAAGGAGGGCACGTACCACATGGAGAACTGGGTGTTATACAAAAACAATGAATGATGGAACACTACATCAAAACCAATAATGTACTGTATGGTGATTAACATAACATAGTAAAACAAAATTAAATTAAAAAAAAACAAATTCTAAATCCAGAGATGAATGAATGAGTAAACTTCATGTAAAAAATCAAACAAATGGGTTAGGAACTCAGGCTGTCATTCACAACCTTCTCCCTGGGGTTCTGAAAGATGCATCATACACACACAGGGAAAATAGGAAAAAACAGACACGAAATACAGTTTTATCAGTCTGGGCAGATATCTGATAGCCCCAAAGCAGAGCTAGGTACAGATACTCTGTGAACTCAATAGGGCCTCTTTCTTTATGGATACTCTTTCCCCCCCATCTATTCCTATTTCACCCCCAACCTCTTAGGTGGATCTTACCACTAGAATATGAAAACAAACAAACATGCCAGAGTACTACCCTATATTCCAGAGAAAAAGGAATGGACAGATAGCAAGAAGGAGCATGTGTGCCCCACTATGCAGTGCCCCAGTCATCTAAGCTGCCTGCCCCTAAGATGGCACCAGCTGTTGGGTCAACAGCCATTGTTGTGGTTTTTCTCAGAGCAAAGAAGATTTTCTCCAAAGTGTCTTGGGTCTCCACCAAGAGAGAAAACATTTTTTTTTTCTTGATACAGCACCCCTAATCCATGGGAGATGGAGAGATCTCTATGTCCTCTTCTGCAATTTTATTTTTTATATTATAAAATAAGCACTTTTTCTAGATGAAATGATATTTATCACAATATCAACTCACTTGCACGGATATACAACTAATAACCCGTAAGTAAGCATGTTAGTAGCCTAGTACAGCAATCCCTCTAGAGCCACTGGGCCTATGACTCCCAGGATATAATAGGCCCATCTCCTATGAAGCCTGGACTTCTCTATCACCCTGACTATCTTGCTACAATCAACAACACATCTGTGGCTAGCTCAATGAGAGGATGTAGAAAGCCTCACTCCCTGCCCCCCGCCCCCGTGATTTCTAGACTAGACTCTAGGAGGTGCCTGCAACAGAAACAGTCAATTCCTGAATCCACGGCTTCAGCCCACTGAAGCTCCCCACACTGAATGATCTCCAAGTTGCATGTAACACATTCTTTCCTTAGTAGTATCTCCTCTTTGAATTCACATAATATCCTAATAGTTTTTCAGAGATATTCATAATAAAATGCCTACACTCTGGAGAGGGGCATTTTAATTAGGTGTTAGCTACAATCCTCTCTTCATACAATTCAGCTCAAGCACAGAAAGAAACAAGGAAGAAAGAAAGAAAAGAAAGAAAGAAAGAAAGAAAGAAAGAAAGAAAGAAAGAAAGAAA
>NC_058410.1:73299624-73381505 GCF_002201575.2 Neomonachus schauinslandi | reverse complement strand
AAAGAAAGAAAGAAAGAAAGAAAGAAAGAAAGAAAGAAAGAAAGAAAGAAAGAAAGAAAGAAAGAAAGAAAGAAAAAAGAAGACAGAAAGAGAGAAAGAAGAGAGAGAAAGAGAAAGAAGAGTGAGAAGAAGGAAGGAAGGAAAGAAGGAAGGGAGGGAGGGAGGGAGGGAGAGAAAAGAAGGAAAGAAAGTGAGAGAAAAGAGGGAGAGAAGTCTTCTTTCTTATCTTTTGTGAGGAAGCCATAGTCCTCTGCATCTCCATTGATAATGGAAAATTGGCAGCTCACCAAACAAAACCCCAAGATCTACCAAATTTGAGGTTCCATTCTATACCTATAAAATCCCAAAATTTATTATTTTATTCATTTATTGACACATGTATTCATGTATCCCTTCCTTCATTAATCACTTTTTATCTTTACTATATGCTGTGGCAAAAAAAAAAAAAATGAGATACAGCTCCCTCCCTTTGTGGCTCTCACATTGTAGCTGGGCTAGATGACCTACGTGAAAGCAGATGTTGAGGTATAGTCCTTTAAAAGAAGTATGCACAGAGCGCTGTGAAAATATTTTAGAGGGAGAGTTTATTTCCACTGGGGAAAGGGAAGATGGAAGGAATGGAAATTAGAAAAGCTTCAGTGAAGAAAGCCTTGAGTAAGTCTTTGAAAAATGAGAATGTAGGTTTGAAGGACATTCAGGACTGAGGGAAAAACATGAAGAAAAGACAAGGAAGTCTGAAAATGTTTGGAGACTGCCACTGAATTTGCTGACTATCTTGTCTGAAACTTGTGGGTGGGTCAACATGGGTTACCTCTGAAGGCCACTTGCTTCCCCACACACAACTCTCCTACTTGATCTCTCCGGATCTTCTGGCTCTAAATTTGTATATTTCTTTAAGGTAAATCTGAGCAGACAGAAGACATTTAAACATACACAATTTCTAGTTCCTCTCTTCCCCACACAACAAGGTTATCAACTTCAGAAAGACAAAAGGAGCAGAAGCTATAAGAGACCCACCTTGATGTTCATTCATTCTGAGCCAACCTTCCCTAAGGCAAGGCACTTTTCCTTTAAGATTCTATTGTTGCAGAGTGAGAGCTTCTATCTTGTTTGAAAAACATACAGTTTAACTAATTTTCCCTTGAAATTCTTTTAGGCAAATTAAGAAAAAGGAATCCGCAAATCTCCTGCAATCCATTTCACCAAATGCCTTTAAGAAAAATGTGCAGGAGTTTTCCAAAACCCTAAACAAGCAAGGTTTTCCCTTCCTGCTATTAATAGAGAAATATCTTATTACAGTTCTGCAAACAGAGCCAAGTTGAAAAAAATTGCATTTAAATGATGTTAGGATTTCCAAAGGAAACCACAAAACAAACTCAGAGTTAAGGCGATAATGCATCCCTGTTGTACCTTGGCACAGGAGCAAGCGTTTTGCAGTGACCGTCTGGGATATGTAACACTATAATAAGGGCAAGGGCACCAACTCAGAGAAGCCAAGAGGCAATACTTTTGTTCCTGCCAACTCTGATATAGACTAGTAAGAAGGTTTTTCCAGGAAACCAGCATTTCAATTTTTACAAGGCATTTGAAGACACCAAGTTTTTTCACTGCTTGCTATAGCCGATGTCTAATGCCAAGCAAATAGTAGATGCTCAATAAATACTTATTGATTAAAACATTTGGAAAGTGCAAAACTTTTGCTATGGTAATAAAAATTTCATGATGCTTTCGGATCCTTTTACCTTACTCTTAAGATACTGAAGAATGTATAATTATTTACCCAAGAACAACATTTCAGGTGTGTTGGGAGGAGGTGTAATTTATCAAGAAACTATTAAACTTATACACCCAAAAATCACTTCTAAAATGCACTTCTACATCCAGATGGCTAACAGACACATGGAAAGGTACTCAACTTCACTCATCATCAGGGAAATACAAATCAAAACCACAATGAGATACCACCCCACACTGGTCAGAATGGCTAAAATTAACAACACAGGAGACAACAGGTGTTGGATATGGAGAAAGGGGAACCCACTTGCACTGTTGGTGGGAACGTAAACTGGTGCAGCCACTCTGGAAAACAGTATGGCGGTTTCTCAAAAAGCTAAAAATAGAACTACCCTATGATCCAGCAATTGCACTACTATAGGTATTTACCCAAAGGATACAAAAATACATTCAAAGGAGTATGTGCACCTGAATGTTTATAGCAGCATTATCAACAATAGCCAAACTATGGAAAGAGCCCAAATCCCCAACTGATGAATGGATAAAGATGTGGTATATATATACATACATACATACATATATACATACATGCGCTCATGCACACACGCACAATGTGGCATACACACACACAATGGAATACTACTCAGCCATCAAAAAGAATGAAATCTTGCCATTTGCAATGACGTGGATAGAGCTAGAGTGTATTATGCTAAGCGAAATAAGTCAATCAGAGAAAGACAAATACCATATGATTTCACTCATGTGTAGAATTTAAAAAAAAAAAACGGATGAGGGGTACCTGGGTGGCTCAGTCAGTCAAATGTCTGACTCTTGATTTTGGTTCAGGTCATGATCTCAGAGTCATGAGATCGAGCCCCACATAAGGCTCTGTCCTCAGTGGGTGCTGGAGATTCTCTCTCTCCCTCTGCCCCTCCCCCTGCTCACACTCTCTCTCCCTCTCTCTCTCTAAAGTAAATAAATAAATCTTAAAAAAAAAAAAAAGATGAACATTTGGGAGGGGGAAAGAGAGAGAGAGGGAAACAAATTATGAGAGACTCTTAACTATAGAGAACAAACTGAGGGTTGATGGAGGGAGGTGGGTGGGGGATGGGCTAGATGGGTGATGAGTATTAAGGAGGGCACTTATTATGATGAGCACTGGGTGTTATATGATGAATAACTGAACTCTGCTCCTGAACTAATATTGAACTATATGTAAATGAACTAGAATTTAAATTAAAAATAATATTAATAATAATAAGATAAAAATAAAATAAAATGCACTTCTGTTACTACTACTTCTATTAAGAATGTGAAAAGGCAAATTTTAAAAGTTTCAGAATGTCTTGGCCCTCACTCTAAAAGCACAAGCAACAAAAGAAATAAATAGGTAAATTGAATCTCTTCAATATTAAAAACTTTTGTAATGCAAAGGACATCATCAGTAAAGCTAAAAGACAGCCCATGGAATGGGAGAAAATATTTGTAAATCATATATCTGATGACACTAGAATCTAGAATGTATAAAGAACTCTTACACCTCAATAGTTAAAAGACAACCCAATTAAAAGTGGGCAAAGGATTTGAATAGATATTTCTCTAAAGAAGATATACAAATGGCCAATAAAGCACAGGAAAAGATGTCCAACATCATCAGTCATTAGGGAAATGCAAATCAAAACCACAATGAGACACCACTTCATACCCACTAGGATGGCTATAATCAAAAAGACTAACAACTGTTAGGAAGGATATGGAGAAATCAGAACCCTCACACACTGCTGGTCAGGATGCAGAATGGTGCAACCACTTTGAAAAACAGTTTGGAAGTTTTACAAAACATTACAACAGGACCTCGCAATTTCATTCCTAGACATATACCCAAGAGAAAGGAAAACATATGCCCACATAAACACTTGTACACCAATGTTTTTAACAGCATTATTCATAACACCAAAAAAATGGAAACAACCCAATGTCCATCAGATGAATGGATAAATAAAAAGTGGAAATTACCTACAGTGGAATCTTATTTTTAAAAAGATTTAAGCAGGGGCGCCTGGGTGGCTCAGTCGTTAAGCATCTGCCTTCGGCTCAGATCATGATCCCAGGGTCCTGGGATCGAGCCCCGCATCGGGCTCACTGCTCAGCTGGGAGTCTGCTTCTCCCTCTCCCTCTCCCCCTGCTTGTGTTCCCTCTTTCGCTGTGTCTCTCTCTGTCAAATAAATAAATTAAAAAAAAAAATTTTGGAAAGGAAAAAAAATAAAAAGATTTAAGCAATTAAAAAAATTTAAATAGTCATCCATGCTACAAAACAAAGGAACTTTGAAAACGTAAGTGAAAGAAGCCCATCACAAAGGACCACATATTGTATGATTCCATTTACATGAGATGTCCCAAATAGGCAAATCTATAGACAGGAAGTAGATTAGTGGTTGCCTAGGACTTTGGGGTAAAGAAGGGGTGGAGGGAAAAGTGGGGTGACTGTTAATGGGCACAGAGGTTTTTGCAGGGTGATGGAAATATTCTAAAATTGATTGTGATGATGGTTGCACAACTCTGAATGTACAAAAAAAAAAACATTGAATTTCTCACTTTAAATAGGTGAATTGTATGGTTTGTGAATTATGCCTCAACAAAGCTGTTATTCAGAAAAATGTTTTGGCCTTATTAAATTATTCTAGTGACCTAGTTAATATAATTTAAAATATGGACACAGCGTATGTATGAAGATCCAGACTTGCATAAATTCAATGAATTCCAGAATAACCAACTATTTTATATGATTGTTACCTGAGTCTCAGCATGAATAAAACCCTTCAAAAAAACAAAGTCAAGTGTTTTCTGGATGACAATTTAAATGTATTTTGAATGTACCTGGAATGATTTCTAGATATTTTACTAGATGCCATGCTTATTCCCAAGTGAAATAATTTTATGCCATTCAATAAGAGCATCATGAAAAAGAAATTTTATTAACATCTTTTTCTGTTTACTATAAAGTGGCGAATACATTAAGTTCAGATTCCCCCAACTACTAAAGTATGTCCTACATATTATAACTAATATAGCATAGTTCCATTTAAAAGATAAATTCTAAGTAATCCAATAAATTTAAAATAATCAATAATCCTGGTCAAGGTCATGGTATGTTCTTTGTAAAAAGAGATATACACATATATATGTTTATCTATCTATCTATCTCAAAAGACCTATTTTTATAAAGATATATTTTTATAAAGCTATTTTCCTACTAAGCTGACTCATATTGATACAATGTCATATGAATTTTATAATGTAAAATTTCTCATTCCAGACACCCCTTTCACACATAAAAAAACTGAGACCAAAACTGGTTAAGTTTTTGTTCAAAATCATGATTGGGAAGCCCAAGGTTTGAAACCAACCTCCCTAATTCCCAAGAAAATGATGTTCTCGCCATACCAAAATTCAAAAAAAAAAGAAGAAAAGAAAATGAATTACTTGAAAGTCTATCAGCATGTAGATGGATACTAAGTTTACATATTTCTTGGACGTTTCTATACTTAAATACATATTATTTGTTCATTTCCATCACTGATAATGAGTTCCCATAAGGCTGCCTTCATGCATGTCTACTTAACTGTTCACATATTCAACCTTTCTCTCAACTTGTCTGAGCACATATTTTAAAGGATTATCAAGGATATTAAAACACAGTGGTAATAACTTAATAACATTATTTAATTTCCAATGGGAGGCTTTAGAAAACCTCCATGTAGATGAGTCAATAAATTCCCCATAAGGAAACCCAGCATGATTGCACTTTGAAGGGATTCTTTACAAACCCATCTAATTAGAGAGAGCATCAGCATAGCAACCACCAACTCTACAATGACTCCTGAAAGAAGCTCATGAAATTATTATTTTTAATGGCTTTACACCAGGTTTGCTTGGAGATCCTTCTTGCACCTCCTCCTCCCCATCCAAATCTTCCCAGAATTGCCCTACTCCAAAGATTACTCTTTTCTTCTAATCAAACCTCTGGCTACCTCCGAAGCTTCTGTTCATCTAATTCATACTAAGATGTGAGTTGCTGATAGGTTTAAATCTGGGGAGTGATGTCTCGAAAGGAATTCACATTTTAAAGGTGAGGTTTCTTTTGCTCAAAATTTCACTAATTATAGGAGTGAGTGTGACCCTTTGCTATATCAGCAACACTGTGCTTCAGTCTCTTCTGGGGGCCACGAAAGTCTCCTGACCCCCTACATTCCAGAAATCAGGGGTCAGCAAGTGGGTGCCCTGCTTGTGAAAAGCTGTTGACCTCTGGGAAGGAGCTTGTATAGAAGCAAGTGTTAATTTTCAAAATGTGACTGGCTGTGATAGCAGCAACCTCACCTCATGACAATGCCCCTTGGAATGTTTTCCAGTCAAGGGGTCTAGAAGTGATCTGTCATCACTGGTCAGTGGTATAAGCAGCTCATTCTTGTATCCTTGCCCTTCTCCCCTGGACCAGAAACAAAACATACCACCATGGCCTCCTCTTCTTACATTTGAATTTTCATGTGTTCGACATTTGTCAGGGCTTCACCTTCAATGACATGGTCAGGGCCCCAAGAAATTATATTTAACACATGAAAAATGAATGCCAGACCCATTTCTCCACGTCCTGTAATCAAAAGCCACAAAATCTGTGTTTGGGTGTTCATATGTGTGCTTATTCTTGGAACAACATTTATAGACACTTTAAATGATTACCAAAGTCATAAAAGGGTTTAGTAACACACTTTAATATATAATTTCTTAAGCACTTTTTAATAAAATACAGATATATAATTATAATTATCAATGCATGTATGTCATTTAATATAACGATAAAAGGCTAGTCTTTGAAGTGACATGGTGATTAATATTTACAGTAAAACCTAAAGGAAACAGCAATTTGTACACTATTGCTAAATCAAAAAAATTAATAAAAAATTCTACTCATATTGTTGTATCATTTCAAATCACCAACAGCAAAAAGGAAAATGCTCTCCCTATTAATACATATGAGTATAGATTACTTTCCATGTTTTCTCAAGATAGACAACTTTCTCGTTCTTGAATTGTACTACACGCTAAGGCTAGAATGTACTCATGAGGACTTTTCCCAAATCTCTGTCCAGCTATTAATACCATACACAGGTATCTTCTACAGATCTACCTACTGGAAGTATTTTGTGTCCCTTCATGCTAATCCTCAATGTAAAAACCAATACTGATTTGAGGAACTGTTACAAAATCCATGAGGAAATTTATCAATATCCATAAACAGAGTCACATCCTGTACAAATACTTTTCAAACAGTTATCTGCTTAAATATCTAACAGCCATGCTGTTTTAAAGTAAAGAAGCAAGTCAGGAGCTACACCCTTTCCCCATCTAAACTAGGGATGAGTTAAAGCAACTCTGTTTAGCACTGAAAGGAAATCTCACTTAGCTTGGAAAGGAAATCTGCTTTAGCTTGACAAATATATGAAAGGTAATGAGTCAATGAACAGACATATTATTTTAATTTCTCAGCAGACATACGGTAATGCTCCTTATCATGCATTCTTAGCCTTTCCTATTCATCTCCTAATGTGCTATCAAAGTTACTTATTTTGAAATCTTAAACCATGTATACATTATTTTAGGGATTTTTCAAAAACTAATCCTGTTTTCATTTTTCCAGTTTTGGGGTGAAAATGCTGTTGAGGTTAAAAGTTTTATAGATCCTTTATCATAATTAGTATCTTCCTCCTTCATCCTCTAAGAGGGTCTTTATGGTAATGGGCTTTGGCCTTTGCACTACAACCCCCAAAAGACAGATTGCTGGAGATAACCCCCTGAAATTCCTTACAGTGTTATTTAATACCATAAAGGCCTAGAATCTATTTGTTTCGGGAAAGACCCAGACAGAGAAACAAGGTTAAGGAGGGGGGAGGTTTCAATTTGTAGGAGTTACAAGACATAAATAAGTAGCACAAATGCCTTTTTCCTTCCTTATAGACCACGGGTCAGGAATCTCAAAAACAAAATGGAAAAAATATCCTCAATGAAAAACCACACTATAAAAACCTAAGGGATGGCTGACAATATTATTCCTCTTGATTTAAAAAGATAGACATTCCTCATTAGAATCAAAGAATTTGAGGTGGGTTTATTTTCTTTTTGGCATTCCACTCATATCATATAGTCCTTCCCCAATGAAAACTGGAATTTAAAAATGTTTCTAGAACATTCTTTAATGGTCTACTTTGACTAAATAAAATGAGCAAAAGATCCAAAATACTGGAAATTTATTCTCTGCAGATGAATAAATACCTCTTACATACCCAATGGAAAGTGAAAAGAAAGTATAAGCCTCTCTTCCACCTTACCTAAGTAAGTAATTATTATAGGTCATGGATTTTTACAGAACCAAGATCATCTAATACCTGTGACAAACAAGAGCAAGCAGGAACACAAAAGCTAATCCTTCATGATTACAAATACCTCAGAACTAATACTTAGACCTCAGCTGGCTTTTGCATTTTAGGTTCTCACACTGTGCCCAAGAATAACAGAAATCACAGACTCTGTGTGCTGGTTACTGTTAGTTATCAACACTCAAGTATGAAACTGTGTAGAGCATTTTTCTGATAAATTAAGTTATAAGTCTTGGTCTGGTTAGTATCACTGCCAAGTTTTAAGTTTGCTGTTTGGTTTTTAAAAGAGTCTGAGAATTTTGGTTAAACATCCTACTCATGCCAACACTCTGTGCAACTAGATGAAATGGGGGTGGGGAGAGAGGATGTGGTTTTATAGGCTGCAAAACTCCACATGCTATGTACAGTTTACATATATACCAGATAATTACAATCTCACCATGAGGAAGTCAAAACACTCAGGGAGCCTTCATTTCCTATTACATGTAAATCTTACAAGCTACTGATAGTTTCTTTTCATATTGCTTTCAGAAAAAAAGAAAAAAAAATGAAGAAAGAAAATACATTAGACCAATCTGAGTATGGTTTCACTTCAAGGATTCATCAGACCATATGTGCAGACACTTGAGATGATGACAGAGGTAAGCTTCCTAGGGTCCTAGAGTCAAAGAAACTCTGCTGACCCCCACTGCTAAGCAGGTGCACTCCTTCCACAGGGGGCAACATCTGCCGATCGGTCATGGTCCCACTCGGTGAGGACCCCAAGAAACTTCCTTGGGAAGAAACAATTTTCTCAGGACTGGCAGCCAGTTTGGGGGATGTGGAGAAATTATATCCATACAAGGCACAGGGGCTGTGTAACCTGAACGTGTTATAGGAACCCTGATGGGTCTGGTTAGCAGCAAAGGCGTTGCTGGAGGGTGAAGGCATGATGTACTGAAGCTGGGGGGACATCCCCGAAATCTGCATGGACAGGCTGGTCTGTGGGCAGCTGAAAGTGTCCCCATCCGTGCCGCCCAGGGACATGTTCACCGAGGTACTGCTGCTCACGCCCACATAGGAAGGAGTCCTGGGCGCGGCGAAGGTCTCGCCAGGCTGGTTGGTGAGCCTGTTGTAGGTCTCGGCCAAGGATGTGCTGTAGCGGTTGAGGGTGAGGCCAGAGCGGGCACAGGCGGAGTAGTCAGCCGGGGCCAGGCTACACAGCTGGCTGGTGTTGGGCCCCAGGTGGAAGGCAGGAGAGGAGCAAGGGGATCCAGACAAAAGATGAGGGTGGGTGGCAGGAACGCCATTCCCAGAGCCTTGGAGCAATGTGGAAGAACTTGTATTTCCTACAAAAGAAGTTGAAATGTAAAGAGCAATGACTCCACGGCCATGTTTTCCTTTCAATTTTGTGAGCATGAGCTAGACACAGCTTGTCACAAGGAAGCCTACATGGAACGATGAAAACAAGATGGTCTTGGCTCTCAAGGAATTATAATTTAACTGAATTCAGACTGAAATATTTTAGACACAGATCCTCTCAATATTTCCAAGGCATATGATCTCCCCAGGCAATAATTTTCTTTTTTTATTGCAGAAGAGATCAGGACACTGCCACATAGAATTTTCACATTTTCTCCCTCCATTAACTTTCCTTAAGTTTTCTGATTTTCTATAATAAATATTTACAAATACTTTCCTGGCAACTTGACAACTTTCATCTTACTCTGTATCTTGTTCCTAAAGTATAGCCATCACCTCTCTTCTTTCCATATTTTACCCTTTCAGCAGACCTTGCTCTGGATCAGTATGTTTTCTTGCATGAAAATGGAAAAGAATTCCAAGGAAAGAGCCAAATTGGTCAAAGACACACCCTGCCTCAAACATATCTGCAGCTTCCCACTGAAAGCTTGTGTATTCCCAGCTGTATCACATGGGGCTATTACAAGAAGGCAATAGTCTAGAACTTCAAAAATCTCATTTCCAACCAGAACACAGGTTGGTGAATCACATGCTAACACAAGAGCAGAGGCCCACCAAATAAACACTCCTGTGAAACGGAGAGGGTGGTTGACCTTGTGTCCAATCAATAACTGCGGTGGTGGCCGTCTCCCCCTCTCTGGATTCACTGGCAGATTGATGTTTGCAAACTTGACAGAACTTAGGGGGAGAGGAGAATTCCAACAGGCTGGACAGGTTGTAAAGCCTTCATTGCTCCAGCAACAGTGTTTTATATAGCTTCTCAAAATAATCTAAAAGCCCCATCCAGTCAATGATAATTATCTAAAACCCAGCATGTTAATTGTCACTGGGGTGCTGGGCAGGATCAGGCATAAAAAGGCTGAGTGCAGGAGCGGGCCAAGAGTCCTACCTACCGAGCAGAGGAGGAAGCATCATCCCTTTGCAAGCAGCTCCCTCTGAGGAAACACTAGCCTGAGCTTGGGGGAAACACTCAGAGGTGAGCCCCGGGGTGCCTGACCTCCTCAGCATAAATCCAGCAGGTGAACCCTGCCTAGAGGCCATTGTGCTGAAGGAAGTGCAGAAAGAAGTGGCAAGGAAGGGTGAACTGGGACTGGCACTGGCAATTCCCTGTGAGGTGGGCCTGGCACAAGGGCCCACAGTCCAGCTATAATTTTAACAAGAGATTTAAGGGTGAAGTAAAGGTTGTGAAATAGATAAACAGCCTACAACATGCAAGACTTAACCTATGACCACAAGAGCCATTTTTCTGGTTCCCATCCCCATTCCTCACAGAAAAGAGGTGGATTCTGTAACAAGAGGATGTTGGTGATGAGGTCGCCATTGTGGATGCCAATGACGACAGGTGTATTTTTCAGTGCCTGAGCTTCCAGTCAAGAACCGGCTGTATCTATGACCCAGGAGACTTTGTGTTTTACCTTGCTTGGGAATTCCAGGGATATCTTCAAAGGTGAGAGTCCGTAGTGAAGGTCTCCAGAATGCATATGACTCCACAAGGGCTTCCAAACCCATTCTAAACGGAAGGATTGGGATGGAGGTGGACAAAAGAAGCCTCGTTAGGAGCAGTTGGAGCTTTCGCCAGTAATAAGCAGCTCAGAACACATCGCTGGTGTTGACAGTGTCCCCCCACATTGGTAGGGCAGGAGCTTGGCACAGGCAGAAAGAAACGCTTCAGAGATGGGCTACCATTCTGTCACCAGGAGCACAGGATGATGGAAACCACCCAAGATATGCTGTTAACATTCTCAGAAAACTAAGCCGACCTCGGAGAATAAGAAGCTGTCTCTGTGCTAAGGAGCTCAGGTGAAGAGGTCCATCCTAGCTGATGTGAGTCCAAGGCTCTTCTGGGATCTGGAATCCACCCTCTCCCACTGTAACATTACTTCTCCCTCTGATGAGGAAGGCTTTGACACAAAAGCCTGACCCTGTAAAGCCACTTTTTCTGAAGAGGCATTTCTGCCCATCATTTGGTGCCCTGGTAGCCAGCTTTAGAAGAGCAGTCATCCAAAGAAAACCACCTTCTCTCTGGGGCGGGGTGGGGGGTGTGCGCACAATCTCCATCACACCCATTGCAGCCAGCGTAGGCTCTCCCTTCAGCAACAGGGAGTCCAGGGGGTTGGCAGGCAGCACTGACCTCTCAGCCCAACATGCAGGAGGAACACAGAAAGGTGATCTCACAGGCCGGTACCACATATAGCTCTAGGATTAGCATCAAACATTCTTTTCAAGGCCCCTACGTACACTTAGTGAACGGATACTTAAAGAGACAAGATAAGTTGGTTGTAAACTATTTGCATGACATATATGTCAAATATATATATTTGAAAACAATATATATATTATATATCTAAATACATACATAAATGTATCTCCTACTGTAAGTGATTCAGAGTCCTCCTCTCCTTGAATCAGATAACTAAGTCCTCTAGGTTCTGGAAATGAGGCGCTTCACTCAACTAGCCCATTCTTCAGACCTCGCCAGTCTTCCCTCAACTACCAAAGCCCTAAGCAATTTGTTAATCTTAATAACACTGTGATTTTCATGAAACATAGAGCTCCATTGTAGGAAATGCCTGCTTTCTTAGTATCAAACAATATTCAGACTTCTCTTGTGATTGTTAGATACGGTTTTATTTAACACAGATAATCTGTATTTAATGCAAATGTTAAAGAGTGGGTCTTTAATCACTTGCACTCAACTTGCTACCTCCTCTGGATACCTTGCATCCCCAAATCAAGAACTATGAACTAAGACTAGAGGAACCCCCTGGCCCCAGAGTCATACCACCTATACAACATGGTAAAAACTCTCTAAACACTCCTAGTAAGTGATATGTGCAGATAAAACCATCTTACACAACTTGCCCTACTGTTCTAAGGTTTTACACACTGAATTTACTTCCTTAGTGTTCAGACTGTAGACTCCATTGATTTGTTGATGTCTATCATGACTCCATGGAGCATCAGTACCCCATCTTAGTGATAGAAGGAGACAGCAGTGTGTGTGTGTGTGTGTGTGGATGGGTGGTACTGAGTGCATGCACAGGCTTGTGTGCATGAACCATCCTCACATGAGTCCAGACATGAACCTGACTCATCTCTCAAGTCACAAGTTCAGGGGGTGCTGCTGTGGGAGCACCTCCAAAAGCCATCACCAGCCCCACACAGGTGCTAGTACAGGGCTGCCAAAGGGGAGAGCAGGGCAGAGTGGACCTGCACATGCCTTCCACCTGGGCTGCACTGAGCATGAAGGGCAGAACCTAGCTTTGGATGTAATCAGTGTTCTACAGAGAGAGGGCTATTTCATGGTAAGAACACTGGATTGGGGGTCAGGAGAACTGGGCTATGGCTCCAACTCATTAAAATTCACTATGTGACCCTAAGTAAATGTTTTAACCTCCCTGGACTTCAGTTTCCCACAAAGTGAGGATCAGACTATGAAAGCTCTGCATCCTTTCCTAGCTCTAAAGTTGTGCGCTCCCAAGTGATTTTTCCAAAACCAGACATCGTATCTGTGGCTGACTATGAGCCAGATGCAAGCAAGATCTACTCAATAATATTTTATGTACATTAAAGTATTGATTTGGGGGCAGTTTGGCAGCTTGGTCAGTCCCAAAACCCCATGTTGCCTGCAGGTTGCATTTAATACTCAACTAATGAATGCTGGGTACTCTTTTATCTGCTTACTCTATATTTCATTTGTACAAGGTTTTAAGACTTTCTAGAAACAAGCTTTTTTAAATGCTAAAGAATGTCAGAATGCAGTTTTGTATAAAACTGCTTTTTTATTACCACATAGATGAGTTTTAATAGTCATAGATTTGAATATTAAGGATACCAAAGTGGCCATGGAGTGGTCTCAAGGGGAGTTTGCTAAGAGGTAATTAATAAGCATCCACTGGACTTAGACATTTATTAACTATGGAGAGGATCATCCTGCATCATTTGTTTTAGCAGTGTAAACTTTATTATGCTTCAGATACAAATCCATAGACCCAGTTCTTGGGGAGACATTACTGATCATCACAAACATATAACCCTAAGCTTTAAAGAGATGCTCTGAAAAAGACATATCTACAAGTGATCTGACTTGAAGCTATTGATACTTTTCTTGAGGCTGCTGTTTCACCCTGCAAGTTCCAGAAAGGATTTCAGATATTTTGCAGGAAACAGTTATAAAATATTTATTAGCTGAATCTGGACTTTTTAAAAAAGACCTTCATTTTCTCCAGTAATGGAGACTTTTCCCATCTAGTTAAAGAAAAGATAAAAGGCACCTCCTGCAGGAGTGTAGCCAAGGCGATAATTTATACAAGATGCCTTTGAACAATTTCCACATTTTATCACCACCCTAATTTACGCTATCAAATGGCCAAGTTTATTTAGTAAAATGATTATGTTTTTCCTGAAGTATTTAAAGCAAAGAAATTTCTGTACCTTCCTGAGTAAAAAATTTTATAGGGTCAAACCTAAGGCCTAACTGAAGAATGAAACTATTCTCAGCACATAAATTCTCTTGCACGTAGCAAATGTCTTGCAGGAGAGCTTTTAAGGGCTGAAGCTACTGATTCCTATAAAATAGGCTGTAGAACCATAAATAACCAGGAAGGGATAATTTTTAATTAAAGCAAATTATTTTATATAAAGTTTAAAAAAAATCACAAGTCCGTGTTTATTTCTTGTCCTGCTTAATTTGTTTATTTCATATATGGGGAAAAATAAAAACAGAATTTATATATTACAGACCAGGGGCATTAAAGAAATAAAATGAACTTTTTCTCATGGGCTTTCTTCTCTATATGAAAAAATATCACTCCTTCCCTAAGCCCTCAACACCAATGCACACTCCAAGTCTTATATAAAACTTAAACTTTTTTTTTTAAGGAAAATATATAAGTTAGAAATCTTTAAAGCTGACCAAATTCCCTCTTCTCCATATATGAGTTTTTTTCGTTTATCAATGGAAAATGTTAAAATTAGATTTCTAAATAGAGAATGTTGATTTATAAATATTTAGCATTCCAAAATAAGCACTGAAGAGCTATCTATCATAAGCAGGAAAACTAATTTTAATGAGACAAAATGTGAAATTATTCATGTCACTAATAAGAAAGCTATGTATAGACTCAACATAATTTTCTTGTACTATGATATTGCTTAAACATTTGGAGCAAAACAAAAAATTTAAAATTTAACAAAATTTAAAAAGTGTTAAAACGTAATTCCTGTCCTGTATGTCCATTAAAAACTTTAAAAGTTATAGAGTCAGGAAAGAAATAGTAGCAAGCACCACGGATGCCACATCTATATACCTGTAAAACAAAGGAAGGAAAAATTTCATATCAAACCTAGCATTCTGACCTCATGATACCAAACAAGGGACTTAGCAGTTTATTTTCACCCATCCCACTGATTTTTTTCACTGACCAAATTCAAATGCCTTTTCATTATGCTGACATTTCTAGAATTCTTCCTGAAAACTTGTCCTATGCATCTTATCATCTCACTTCTATGTGTAGGTTTATTCACTATTGGTATCTATCCAAAACACACCTTTAAAAATATTTTTAAATGTATTGTTTCAAAAATGAACTGACAGTATCCAAGCAGTGTGATTCCCCCAGTGTCGATAGCAGTGAGGTGTCTGCTAGGTCAGTCCTACAGGGCAGCCTGGACACGGTTTCTGGCTGTTATATTCCTCAAGCCTTGTGCTGCCTTCCTGGAGTTGCAGTGAATTTTAATAAATGTATTCACTACTTTAAAAAAATAATGAAATGAAAGTAATGCAAGACCCTTAAATGGATAAATACTATACTGCTGTCACCAAAACCACAAGAAGATTCCATCAAAGTATTTGTCAAGGCAGAAAAGAAGTCACCCCAAAGGCTCCCATTAGTCCTCACCAGTGACCTTCTCGGTTACTAAATTATTCAGCTTTTAGAAACTCCTCTGGACAGCAAAGTTAACCAAGAGCCAATGTAACATAACAAAAGCCAAGCAAAGTTGTTCTCACATTAAAACAAACATCTAAAAAGGCAGAATGATTTCAATATATCAGGCAATAGGTATTATAGGAATACCTGCAAATCTTCCTACAGAATAAAGAATTTTAGAGGGAATTATTAGTCCTATTATTAGTCCGTCTTGTTGATGTACCTGCACTAAATTAAAGGCTACTCTACTCTCAATGCATTTCAGCTGCATTTTAGTCCTCATGTTGCATGGTGTTTAAACAATGCCACTGCATATGAGTATATTCTGCAAGCACTTGACTGTATTCTGAGAAAAGATCTCTGCACCAGCCTTGCCCAAATAATCAGCTGGGAGAAACTAAAAATCTGGACTACCACCTGATTGTCCTCGCTCTACAATTTTAAATCAAACTGTCCCTAAAACAAAACAATTGGGGATTTTGACTTCCTGTAGACGCAGCCTAGACCAAGTTTTCAAGAATACCAAGTTTTCAAGAAGTATTAGAATAATTTCTGGAGTAAAGTAATAAAAATTTCTCAAATATTTCTTCTTAAAAGCTTTAAAAACATTTAAGTCAAAGCCTTCCCCTGAAAAGGCGTCTGGAGAATGTTGTTAGTCTATTATTACTCTTTATTACTATCAGTACTTATTTTAGAAAATGTTGCACCAGACTATATTAGAATAGAATCATATCAATAAATTCAAAAGCCCATGGCACACACAAGGGTGATCTGCTTTTTGATAAAAGTAACAGAGTGGAATTCATTATTGTTGCTCTCCCTCCTAGTACAAACACCATAAAACACGACAAAGAAAAAATAAACAAGTGTGTAGCTGTCAGCTCAGCCAAGACAAATTTGGAAACTAAAGAACATCAGCTCTCTTGGCAATGGGGAGTAGTTTCATATTCTAGCTGGAACTCTGAGGGAACGGAACCCCATCATATTCTGAAGACAGAATCAGTAGATTGTTGTGACATCACTAAGCAAATTATAAAACAACAGCAGATGCAGAGAGGCTACTGACTTGGAATATTGAAGCCCCGGGGCCTAAAGGGTAGGCTATTGACTTGAGATACTGAAACCCTTGAGTCTGAAAGACAGGTTTCCTCAAGGTCCTTTCAGAGGTGGCATGCACTGTGCACCTTGAGAACTTGCATTTTTCAGCCAGCATCCCACTTCAAAATTTCCCTTAGGAATGGGCAGGCCATAGCACTACACCCAAAAATAAGTTACATCCAAGGCCCAGCGGTACCGACAAATTTTAATCCTCATCAGAAAATTATTTCAAAAGCATGTCAGTAACTTTAACTGTTTACCTTGTCATGGAAAATTCACAACAAAAAGCCAAATATATTGATCAGAGCCAGAATGTTCTTCACTAAGTCTTACCTGTTACGCCCAGAGTCTCGGAAGCCTTTGGCAAATGGATTCCTATCTATCTTCAGGCGAGTAATCTGCAGAGTACAAAATTCATATCAAATATTCTAAATGTCAAGTAAGGTCATTAAAAAGACAAATGGTGGAAGAACTACAAGTAATTACAAAATTGACTGTGTTCCTCTCCCCTATTTCTCAGGTATTTTATTACCTTAGCTGCAAAGCTACAAGAAAATTTCAGAAATCACCTAGATATTCATCTGCTATGAAAAAGACATTCCCCACCCCTTTTCAAACTCTGTAAATAAAATCTTTTGCTTTTAGTATCACTAGAGAAGGAAATTCTGAATCATCTGTTGATAACCAGTCCTTTGTTTGACAATCCCTCAGAACTAAAGCTCTTCCCTTTAACTCTGTGACATGGCTTAATCCTGTTCCTCTTGGTAATGGGTAACAGCTAATATCCACCTTCTACTTAGTCAAGTTACTTACAACACTTGAATGCCATTAAGCTCCTACGCATCCCTCTCTTCTTCAGAATTAGGTACTATCCGCTTCTTTAACTTTTCTGCCTCTGTATTTTTCTTTGTCTCTCTTTGAATCACCTTTATGGCCCTCATCTGATAATTTTATTCTTTCCTCTGTTTTCTGTTGAGTCCTGACCTTGTCAGAGCCCTACAGTGAATGTCTAATCAGAGCTAACCATTACTGAAAGGCTCTAATGAGATTAAATCTTATTCATGTAGTAGAAATAAATGTTTTAATTTTAACAGAAATTTGGGAGTAGGATTTTTACAAATGGTCTAATCATCTCCATTAAAAAATTTTGGGGGGGCGCCTGGGTGGCTCAGTTGGTTAAGCGACTGCCTTCGGCTCAGGTCGTGATCCCAGGGTCCTGGGATCGAGCTCCGCATCGGGCTCCCTGCTCGGCGGGAAGCCTGCTTCTCCCTCTCCCACTCCCCCTGCTTGTGTTCCCTCTCTCGCTGTCTCTCTCTCTAATAAATAAATAAAATCTTTAAAAAAAAAATTTTTTTTTAGCTACACCATCTTATAATTGACACTAATAACATCTCACCTCTTTCTTAATAGATCTCCTCCTTGCCCAAAGGGAGTTACAGCCTATTTTCTAAGAAGCACATCATGCTTTGTTTTCTATGCTCTTTGGTTTAGTGGAATCTACAAAGTTAATGAACATACTTCTGACGGTGCCATTTTAGCTAAGGATAAATGAACACTGTTGGATAACACGAAGGCAAAGAAAAGGCATCTCTGAAAACTCATGTGCAATCCCCCTATATATTGTCCTGAAGGAATTCTTTATAGTTCATTATAGCTGAACTCTTTGTTCATTTAAAGAATATTTAAATAACATTAAATAATTTAAATGTTCATTTAAAATACTATTTCAAAAAAGAGTAGAGATTTATATAATGGTGCCTTGTCTGAATACAGATATGTTACTATTGCCATTATTTTTATTACTGAGTGCATACTATATGTATGCTGTACTAAGAATTTTATACGCATATTTCATTTAATTCTCACGGCAACTTACATGTAGTTATTATCCCAATCTTATGTTTTCTTTTAAACTGAGGCTTAAGTTTCCTATGATCATAAGGTTACTTGCCTGTAGAACTAGGCTGGGACCCTGGGCTTCAGAACCCCATGCTGTTAACCACCCATTTTCCCTGAGTTCTTAAAATAGGAGCCAGGAAGTTAAAAAATGAACATCATTGTATTTGGTCATTATCAGTTTCCCTTCTTCTAATTTTTTTTACCCTATTATCGATTTGTCAAAGTTTGTCAATTGCTATTAGTGACCAACATGTACCAAAAGCCCACTGCATCTTGTTTATTGTATCACAGAGGCTGGGAGAAAAATATACATTTGACATTATTAATGTGTTGGTGTTTGAGACAAAAAGAGAGACAGATAAACTGGGGTTGCTTAAAAGGTACTAAACGTCTCTGCTCTTTTCTCCTCATGCATTATACTTTTCCTAAAAAAAAAAAAAAATCATTTTCTGCATCTAACATATTTTAAGACTATTTTCCTAATTATCTCCAGTCCTTCTAAAGGTTAACTTCTATACAAAAGCGTGACAATGTGAGTGAGAGGACAGAATGGCTTCAGCTGTGGGACTGGCGGCTCTGCATGGATGACAGCAGATGCACCTCCCAGCCCAGAAGGAAGATGCAGGGGACGGGATCCAAATCTCCTCATAAGTTTTAACAACAAAAACCACAACCGGGAGATTTTAAAGCCTTAAAATTTAACTGAGATGTAAATAAATGTAAAGAGAAGTGGAGACCTAAAATAATTCTCCTGACCACTAAAATTAAAAAAAAAGTCTACCACAGACCACATCAGCCTCAACTACATCACTATTTTTTATGAAAACTGGCCATAAGTGCATGGACTAAATAATCGCCTTGAATCCGTTTTCCACCTACTTGACACAGCCTTAAAGAAATACATATGCTTGGGCGCCTGGGTGGCTCAGTTGGTTAAGCGACTGCCTTCGGCTCAGGTCATGATCCTGGAGTCCCGGGATCGAGTCCCGCATCGGGCTCCCTGCTCGGCGGGGAGCCTGCTTCTCCCTCTGACCCTCCCCCCTCTCACGTGCTCTCTCATTCTCTCTCTCTCTCAAATAAATAAATAAAATCTTAAAAAAAAAAAAAGAAATACATATGCTTACCTATATTGAAAAGAAATATTTCACTTTTGAAATTATTACTAATTTTACGAAAAGATTGCCCCACAACTGCTGATCTCTCAGGCTATAAGCATATATATCACCCTCTGTCACAATTAAAGCATATCTTAAAAGAAACAGCCCTTTTTGTATATATGCCAAATGACTACATAAGATAAATGCTTCTGAAATATTTCCTATAATACATGGATTATAGTTTTAAAATAATGTGAATTATCAAATCCCGTGCTCTATGATACAATCCAGGATTCATATTCTACATGTCTATTTCCTAGGCAATATACATGCCTTTTTTTTTTTTTTTTTTGGTAGAGAAAGAGAGATAGAGTAAGTGGAGGGGAGGGGGAGAGGGAGAGAGAGAGAGAATCTTAAGCAAGCTCCACGTGCAGTGCAGAGCCTGACTCAGGGCTCAATCTCAGGACCCTGAGATCATGACCTGAGCCAAAATCAAGAGTCAGACACTCAGGGGCACCTGGGTGGCTCAGTTGGTTAAGCATCTGCCTTCGGCTCAGGTCATGATCCCAGGGTCCTGGGATCCAGCCCCACATTGGGCTCCCTGCTCTGTGGGGAGCCTGCTTCTCCCTCTCCCTCTATCTACTGCTCTGCCTACTTGCGCTCTCTCTGTCAAATAAATAAATAAAACTTAAAAAAAAAAAAGAGTCAGACACTCAACCAACTAAACAACCCAGGAGCCCCCACAAGATTTTTTATTTTAATTATGACATCATGATTCGACATCTCAAAATGGAAAGCAAACCTACACTGTTAGTCATGAGACACATTCTTTTCTAAAGAAATTCTCACTAGAAGTAGCCTTACTTGGGGAATCATGGATAAAAAAAACTGTTTATACACACACACACACACACACACACACACACACACACACACCCTGGATGTCTTATATGGCAAATGCTTTATGACACTTCATAACATTTAGATACAGTGAAAAGCATAGCTAGCTTTCTATTGACACCTGAAACAAAAAGTCTAGAAAGATAGCAATTCTGAGAACAATACCTGTTGGTTCTGATAGGCAGTGACAGTTGTGAAGACAGTTTCTGGAAAGGAGAATGCCTTTACTCCCTCCCCAGATGGAACAGGCTTGATGGGAGAAAGATCATCCCCACAGTCTTTACGGATGACATGGACCCGTGGTTGGTATTTGTGCATAGAATGAAGAATAATCTGTGTCAAGGAAAGAAAGCCAAATATATCAACAACTTCTGCCCAATCTCAACACCATGACTAAATATTTAATGTGTAAAATAAATCCCAGTTGGAAATGAAAATGTCCAAGGATGCAGAAGTGCCAATTTAATAAAGTATGTCAAAACTGGCAAGGGAGGGCTAAGAAGTTATTTGTAAAATATGCATAAAAATACAAAAGGAAAAAAATCATTATTTTGGTGGAACGCGGTATACAACCATGAATTTTAACATCTAATTTTCTGTTTCTGAAAATACAAGAATAAATTCAACAGTATTTTATTATAATGAGCCAGATGGAACATAAAAGAGTCCAAACCAGTAAAACTAAAAATGAGATTGAAATGATAATTTAAATTCCACCACACCCATCCCCTAAAAATAAGTATTTGCACACCAAGGTTTTCTTCAGAGAACACTTTTCTTCCATTGGTGACAGCAACATGTCTATTCAAGGGCAAAAGGAATTCTAAGGATACCCAAGAGTCTGCCTTGTGTGTGGCTTACAACATCCCTGGCTTGCCTGGAGAACCCAGTGTCCATGTCTCCATCAGAGCGAAACTTCCAAAACCCAGGCACCTGGGGATAGAAAAGCTGGTGCACTCAGGCTCTTCTAAGGAAATCTGATAATATGGTTCAACTACTTTCTACCTCATGATTCCACTTCTGAGAATTTATCCAAGAAAATATTTCAAATCCAAAAAAATCGCTTTATGTATAGAGATTGGCAGCACCCCATTATATAACAGTAGATAAACTATAAACCACTTACATGAGTAGATTGGTTAAATAAATGAAAATCCATACAATGGGATAGATGTTATTCAGCCATTACTAAGTGCTGTTTAGGACATTTTTAACCACAAAATAAAATGCTTCTTTTTAAACCTTCAATGATCCAAGCTGTTTATAAACTAATCACAATGACATGAAGACAGTAAAAAGGACCCACAGAAAGATAGGAACAGTTATCATCTCTGGATAATGGGACTGTGGGTGAATTTTTTTTCTTTTTCTTTATGTTTTATGCTTTCAAGGTATAGGAGATGGAGTAACAAAAAAATAGCCTTACCCAATGAATTTTTCTATTTGCTGCTGGGAGTCCACGTTCAGGTATTGGTTAATGAGTTTAGTTAAGAGAGCTGTATCTTCCCTGAGTTACACGATTTGAATTCAGGTTTAGGGAGTTGAGAGTTTAGAGGAGAAATCCTTAAACAAAGTCTTGGAAAAACACAGTGGTTGACCTGTCTCGTGTTTTTAAGGATACGGGCAGTTTAACAAAGCCAAATTCAGAATATTTGGTCAGCCCCAAAACAAATAGCCCTATACCTGGAGAGCATGTTTGCAGCCACCAGAGGATGTCTTTCCCCCCTGGCAGTAATAACCAGCACGGTGGTCAGTTTTGTTTTGTTTTTTTACCCTAAAATTTTCTTTCCATCAGTGGAAGAGATCCTGGATGGCAGATCTAATGACACTGCCCACCAGACCTGCTTGAATGGGGGTGGGGGGGGTGGGGAGGGTATAGCACAAATATAAGGAAAGGATAAGAGAATACAATAGCCCTCATAGTCACCTGCAGATACACACATGAATCTGCAACCTCTGGAAAAGTCTCTTTCCAGGTCTAAAAAAGATAGAACTTCAGTAATCCATTAGCGGCTCACAAAAATCAATTTAAACAGTTGCAACCGGAAATTTTTTAAATAAATAAAATTATAAAGTAGAAACATAGAGTGTGCTCCTTATAGTAAGGATAAGTACTATTTTGCGAAACATTGTCTGTTTTCTTTGCGTGTGTTTATACCAGGTCACAACGTAACATGTACATCTAGTTATGTGAGTCAGGTAAAAAGTCTGAAAAACATAGGTGTAAGATTTATTCTAATGATTCTAGTGATCAGCAAATTCCAGGGTAGAAGAGAAATTGGAGAAAGCTACTTTACATCAAACAAACAAAAATAAGTACATAGCTAATTTCAGAAAACTGGAATAAACTGACTCGGATTGAAGGAAACAAAAACTGATTTGGGTTTCCGTTTACTACCCAATGAATATAGGTTCTTGTTTTAGGAAGTCTTTGTTCTCTCAAGCAGATTCCTCCATATAGCTATATATATTTAAATTTTATTTATTTCTTCCTATCTTTACAGATAGGAGATCTGACCTGAGCCAAAATGAAGAGTTGGCCACCTAACTGACTGAGCCACCCAGGCGCTCCTCTAATTTTTTAGGGAAATGCTCGTCTAAATGTTTCCCTCCAGATAACAAATTCCAGATGAATAAGGAAATATGCACAGGATGAGAAGGAAATATCTTACCCAAGCATGCTAACCATTTGCACATTGGTAGCCCAAGGACCAGTCTTAGATTGTATACAATCCAACATAAAGCTGACTACAGATTCCCGAAGGAGTAAGTAGAGATTATAAAGTCTTTACAACATTCAAAGATTAGTTGTGGAGTGGTAGAACATTCCACTCTAGATTCTCACCAATATTTCTCTCTAAACAATCCCTGTATTTGGAAAGATGAAGTCACACTGAGGAAAACCCAATGGCATATAATTTCATGTCTCATACAGGTCTAGGTCCAGCCACAGCCCTGTGAGGATATGATTCCTATATTAAACACACCATGTTTAATAAAAGTCCCAAGTCATACATGCAGTTCTCAGGGTACTACATTGAATGCTTATATTTTTCACAGAGTAAAACTGGAACTGGGGGGGCCAAAAAAAAGTAAGAAAGCAAGTTAGAAAGTAAATTAGAAAATCACCTCTCATTTAAGTCTACAGCTTGATTAATTAGAAATTAGTGTCACTTCCTTTAGATTTTGGGGGCAGGAGAACCTCAACCACATGATGGTAGAGGGGTGAGTCCCTTAAGAGGTCTCTGTATCAGGAAATGATGAAACTGAATTAGAAAGTCCCACCATAATGGTACTACCGTCTTCCTAGATGCTGAGTCACAGCAACAATGGACTAAGAAAAGAATTCCTAATCTCGAACTAACCTCATTTGAGGTCATCAAACTGAGTAAATAAATACAATAGACACGTTCCTCATGAAACCTTCCCAATCTCTCCTGGCTGGAATAATGTGGTGTCTGTACTTCTCTGAGCCAACTCTCCCCATCTAGGCTAGATCACTGAAGGCAGAGACTATGGCTTTTTATGTTACACTACATTTTACAAAGTCTTAAAAAATATATTTTTTAAATAAATAATGGAAAAGAGCATTTTTTCTCCTACATTCTCTCTAGTATCAACTGATTCATACATTTTTACCAAGTGTAAAAGCAATTTTCTTGCTTCCTAAATGGACAGGTATATATCTTTCTCTTTGTTTCCACACTCATTAATTACCTCCTTGTATTAAAGTATTACATCCTATGCCACAACCTTAAAAGAAAAATTTAACTGATAGACGACACATTTCTCTAGGTTTTGCCTGTTTTCTGTTATGTTTTTCGGTTTTCCTAAAAGTGAAATATTATAATTATTTAGGCATAAACAATTGAATTTCAATTTGCAATGTATTCTTTTGTGTTTAAATAAATTCTGTGCGCTCATTAATTTTATGTGTTAACTTGGCTAGGCCATGTTATCCAGGTATTAGGGCAAACGTCAGTCTGGGTGTTGCTATGAAGGTATTTTTTAGATGAGGTTAACATTTATTTTTTATATGATTTATTCATTTATTTCAGAGAGACAGACATAGAGAGAGTGAGCTTGTAAATGGAGGGGGGGTGCAGGAGAGGGAGAGAACCTCAAGCAGATTCTGCACTGAGTGCAGAGCCCAATGCAGTGCTCAATCTCACAACCCTGAGATCAGGACCTGAGCCAAAATCAAGAGTCAGACGCTCAACCAACTGAGTCACCTAGGTGTTCCCAGATGAGGTTAACATTTAAATCAGTAGACTCTGAATAAAGCAGAGTACTCTCCATAATGTGGGTGGGCTTTATCCAATCACTTGAAGGCCTTAAGAAAAACAGACTGAGATCCCCTGAGGAAGAAGAAATTCTGCTTTGAGAACACCTTCATGCTTGAGATGCAACATCAACTCTTCCCTGGGTCCCCAGCCTGCTGGCCTGCTCTGTAGATCTGGGACCTACTAGCCCCCACAATTATGTGAGCCAATTCCTTAAATAAACCTCTCTCCATGTATATATTTATACACATTCTACTGGTTCTGTTCCTCTAGAAAATACTGTTTTACATAAAGTCTAGTGAAATTACAAAGTTAAAATTATAGAAACAAATTACTCTATCTATACAAATATTAGAGATATATTGAGTATTATATATAAAGCCAATAATTTCATCTGAAAGAATTAGAATTAGAAAATGACCATACTGATTTAAATTATTTATTTATTTCTGTATGTATTTAATTTTTTTAAAGATTTTATTTATTTATTTGACAGAGAGAGAGCATAAGCAGAAGGAGAGGGAGAAGCAGACTCCCCGCTGAGCAGGGAGCCCAATGCGGGGCTCGATCCCAGAACCCTGATATCATGACCTGAGCCGAAGGCAGATGCTCAACCGACTGAGCCACCCAGGCGCCCAGATTTAAATTATTTAAAGAAGTGTACCTTATATATGATAGTGTATATTTTTTAGACCCAGTTATCTCTTTAAAAGATATGTTCTCAAACTGTAGAACTCAGAAAAGTAGAGGATATTTAAGCTTTCGAAAACAAGTCACGCTTAATGGCATTATTTTTAAATTTTCTACTCCAAAAACAAAAGACCCCTCAATGAACATGCTGGCAAAATTTCAGCCAGTGCCCTCAATGAGACAGTAGAAACTAGTGTTCCTTCCCTGAAGTCAAGTGAAAAATAACTGTTACTACTTGACTGTGTACATAAAGAATAAAAAGAACAGAAATGAAGTAATGCACTAAAATATTAAGTTGGGCATTAAGTTGGATTCAGAAATAAAATATACTATGATACTTATCTGATTTTGTTTTAAATCATAAAAGGCAACAAACAAACAAAAGCAAGGTAAAATAGATATATCTTAAAAATCTAGATACTGAATTTGTACCACAATAAAATTTATACTTGAATGTTTTTATTAAGGTCAATTGCTTACGATACTGCCTAGCAACTTGCAAATCATTTCCCATCATAACTGTATTACTAGTTTATGACAGTTTGCAGTTTTGTTTTAAAAGATTTACTCATAGGGGTGCCTGGGCGGCTTAGTCGTTAAGCGTCTGCCTTTGGCTCAGGTCATGATCCCAGGGTCCTGGGTTCGAGCCCCGCATCAGGCTCTCTGCTCAGTGGGAAGCCTGCTTCTCCCTCTCCTGCTCCCCCTGCTTGTGTTCCCTCTCTCGTGGTCTCTCTCTCTCTCTGTCAAATAAATAAATAATCTTAAAAAAAAAAGATTTGCTCATAAATATACTCTCTTTATGTCACCCTTTGAGAAATGAACTAGTTGGCATGTAAGACGTACTCTTCAAAAGGCATTTCAATCCTGCCTCAATCAAAACCTTCTCAAATAACAAAAACCTAATAGAAATGCTAGCTTATGATGGAAATCAGCATGTATCCAGAGTTACTTATTTATTAAAATAATAATGTAGAAATCTTGCCTAGGAACAATACTGCGTAACAATAAGGTGTTAAAAATCACTATATTATTGGAATGACTGACTTTGACTTACGCATCATGTTTCAGCAGTTTTAAGACTAAAAGGAGTTGTTGTAACATATTTTGACACATTAGATGCCATTACAAAACAACTGGGAACTTGTAGATGGAATACACAACTCCTGTAAGCCTGGACCATTACTGAGAAGCAATAAGCTTCAACTGGGAAAAGAGCTGAATACAGGCAGGACACAATAAACCATTATCCCTGTTAACCCAACTCCCTAGTATTCACATTCAGAGCATAATAATTAGCACCTCATAGTGTTTCAAACAAATGTTTTGGCTAAAATGGCTGCCTGAGATTCCATCATTTCAATACAAATGCAATATCTAGTTTTAACCTATTAAATATTTCATAGGATACGCTTCAGGCAACAGGCATAGTCTCTGATGCAAATATAACCTTGATTTTGCACAGATTAGGCACATGCTGATCAACTTTGGAGAGAAATTCATGCCCTTCAGTCAGACACAGTGTAGATGTGGCTATGCCACCCCATGGTGGCCCATTAGAGAAGCCATCTACTCACATGGCCTTGGTCATCCAGTTCATTGTTGGTGAGCTTCAGCTTGTCAAAGCTGATCACTTGTCTCATCCAAGTCTCTCCTGAGGCAGGCGAGTCTGGATGGATGTACACCCGTGGGGGCACAGGGGAGTCAGCATTACCCGCCACCATCCATTTAGAGCTGTGGTAAACATACCTAGAAGGCAATGACAAGACTCAGTATACAGACTCTTGTTTTCTTGGAATTTCCAAGTCCGTCGAATCAGACAAACTGCATATCTTTTATTTTTAAGTCTAAAAAACAACAATTTACTCTTTACATCCAATACATGTAAGATTTCAAGCACTTTTCAAAAACTCTCTGAGGCAGCAGTGGCCTATTGACCTCTCAGAGTAAGTGATGTGTTAAGGATTTATGCACATTATCACCCCCCTAAATTCAAGTATCTTAATTCTTATGAATCACACTTATTCACATTAGACATTCCATCTGTATTCTGATATTTTCCATTTTACATCTGGATATTCAATTGACATGAAGAAACTATTGTTGTCAAGCTTAAAGTTGTCAAGCTCAGCTTTAAGTAAATCTCAAAAATACTTGAGAGTTATAACTTAAAGTGTCCTACTTTAAGACCACTTCCCATTTTAGGCAATGTAGAGACGAATTAGGTAGATGGTAGAAAGGCAAGGGGAAATTGTCAAAAGTTCCATAACTTTTATTTTCTTAGAAAAAGAGGTTTTTTTGTTCTTGTTTTTTTAAAGATTTTATTTATTTATTTGACAGAGACAGAGACAGCGAGAGCAGGAACACAAGCAGGGGGAGTGGGAGAGGGAGAAGCAGGCTTCCCGCTGAGCAGGGAGCCTGATGTGGGACTCAATCCCAGGACTCTGGGATCATGACTGAGCCCAAGGCAGCCGACTAATGACTGAGCCACCCAGGTGCCCCGAAAAAGAGTTTTAGCTATGATCATTTAGAATATTTTTCTAATTCTATAAAACTAAAAATTACAGATAATGTATTAAGTTTAACTTAAAATTTTTGTATAATCAAAAAATGTAAGTCTTTACCTCCTAAATTTTTCTTTTCCAAACTTTATAAGAAAATTCTTTAGTTTGCAAATACCACTCATCAAAATATACATCAAATTTTGAAAATGAGCATATATCTAATTAATATTATTTTTCTAATTAAGGGACCAAACGTCCTCTTCTGTTTGTTTATATATGTCAAATATACTGACTATATAAGAATGATACATTTAAATAACAATGTTTCAGGTAATAAATAAGATCATAATATTTAATCCTATATTCAGGTTATCATTTATTAATTGTTAATTTAAAATTCACTAATTCAAAAACTAGAAACTAGTATATCATGATTCACTTAGAAAAGGATATAAAATGAAATTATATACTTCGGTGTTTTCCTTCCAATAGTATTTTAAAATATGACATACAATTTAAAGCAATAATTTGTGGATAGTCTCAGAGAATTCTACCTGTGGAGTATGCGAATTTCTTTTAAAAATAGCATGAAACATTTTCATAACATCTCTGGTGAGGCCCTCTGTTTCAACTAATATCACATATTTCATTCTTTTGAGCTCAATATGCCTTCTATTCTTTAGTTCCTTTCCTTGGGGAAAAAATACATAATCACAAAATTAAGAATAATTTTTTAAAAACTTCCCTGAATTGGTACAGCGTAATTTCAGTAAATAAGTTCCTAAGTGCATGGGCTTCTGTGACTATTAAATGTGCATCACAATAAATCACAAGCACTTTGAATTTGACCAAATAACCACTCTTTGACAGCAGAGAATAAGACAAAAACTTTTTCTACTACTGCTAAAAGTTAGAAAATAAAATGCAAATCTTAGAAATGCAAGAAAAAAACTGCCCTATAGTTACTCCCAAAATAAACAGAGTAATACGCTCTATCAAAACCTAGAAAAAGTACGCATATCCAATAGTTCAAAAATCCACACCCACCAAGATAATAAATGTTACATGTTACATATTCTCTGTGAAACATTCTAAATATAATTACTAAAACCAAATTTCTTGGGAAGCATTGTAAGTGAAAAACAAATTTATGATTAAGTTTGATCTTTTAAAATTTGACATCTTAATACCAATACTTGAAATTTTTCTTGCTTTATGTGAGAATAATAAGAATCAACTAAGTAAAATAAACCATCCAAAATACATGAAAGATATCTGGAGAAACAGGAGAGAGATTTGGAAGAGAAAGGAATAATTTCTAAGCTCATTAAGAATTACACTATCTTGTATTATGCTGAGCGAAATAAGTCAAACAGAGAAAGACATGTATCATATGACCTCACTGATATGAGGAATTCTTGATCTCAGGAAACAAACTGAGGGTTGCTGGAGTGGGGGGTGGGGTGGGAGGGATGCGGTGACTGGGTGATAGACACTGGCGAGGGTATGTGCTCTGGTAAGCGCTGTGAATTGTGCAAGACTGTTGAATCTCAGATCTGTACCTCTGAAACAAATAATGCAATATATGTTAAGAAAGAAAAAAAAAAAGAAGAATGTAGCGGGAGGGGAAGAATAAAGGGGGGGAAATCGGAGGGGTAGACGAACCAAGAGAGACAATGGACTCTGAAAAACAAACTGAGGGTTCTAGAGGGGAGGGGGGTGGGAGGATGGGTTAGCCTGGTGATGGGTATTGAGGAGGGCACGTTCTGCATGGAGCACTGGGTGTTATGCACAAATAATGAATCATGGAACACTACATCTAAAACTAATGATGTAATGTATGGCGATTAACATAACAATAAAAAATTTTAAAAATATATCATTTTGCTGAGCTTTGATATATATGTACATACTATTACCTTATTTAAAATTGAAAAAAAAGTTTTATGTAAGCGTAAAAAAAAAAAAAAAAAAGAATTACACTGTCTTTCTCAACACAAAACCCAAATTAGAATATGGATTTTTAACCAAGTATATTTAAAGAATAAACAGTGCCTTCTAGTTTCTACCACGTACTAGATAATTTTAGCAAACTCTCTAATGAGTTATTTAATTAAAATAAGCAATATAATACAAAACAAAACAATAAAACTGTCTTCTTTATTACCCATTTTTTTAGTATTCCGTATGTGCCTGTACTAATTAAATCTGAATACTTTTGACACTGGTAAGCCTGTTCCAAAAAAGTACTTCCCTAAGTTTTAAAAAGCGATAAAAACCAAATCTGACTTCATTTAAAACTTATTAAATGCTCTAGTTGTTTATAAAAAGTAAAAAAAAAAAAAAAAAAAAAAATAGAAACAAGACCAAAATTTAAAGCAAGCATCTTCTGGTCTTCTACTCAAAATTTCCCTTTTCAAATGTTAGCGTTTTTAACTCCTCAGGAAAGTAGAAAGCATTGTCCATTGAAAATTGCTGATTTGCTTACTTGCCAAAGAAAAAGAGCAAAGGTTGGTTTGAAACTGAAGAATGTGGATCTTTTCCAACCTTACTTGATATCCAGGTAATACATCCTCTTTCAAAATCTAAATCTTACAATATTTTTTTAATCTACTGTGTTAACTACTAACCAAAAACAACAGTAAATTAACAAATTCATTACCAGTTTAAAGATGTCCTAATATACTAATGAATTATGAGATTTTATTTTTCTAAATTCAATAATTTCCTAAAATTAAAGGGAATAAGCCTGCCAACAGTTATGATTTTGAACACAACAAGAAAAAGGGAATTTATGTAAAGCTCAAAATAATCACAAAGGAAATGAAACATTTAGTTGAATACTACCTATACCTACAAACTTAACATTTCCTCTCAAATTCTAATTGAAAAGTGAATCATTTAAAACACACAGTTTAGCAACCCTAAACTAGCCCCTATTTAAAGTTCTCAATATTTAAAGGACATTTCTGTATCTGTTAAAAGTAAAACAAAAATTAAGTTTCCACATTTACTGCAAGAGAAGGCACCACCTGGCCTCCTGGAACTGTCGGGGAGTTGGGTTATAGATCTAGAAATTCTACAGGCTTCTGGAAACAAACATCACAGTCCTCACAGATGAAACAGGCACAGCCTGTAAAATCCTAGCGTATTCTTATCCTGCTGTATCCATCTGATCACCGTACCTGTATCTTTTGTTGTCCACTGGCACAATATCCATGGCAATGTAATACTGCTGGTGAGGATCTAGTCCTGAGATCTTCACTCTCATTGCTGGAAACATGCGCCTATGCATATGGAGGGGAGGAAACAGGGTATGGGTTTTGTTTTTGTTTGTGATTAAGCATGGAGAACGAATAAGTGAAGAAACCTCTCTGTTTTTCATATGGACAAATTTATAGCGTTCACTTTGATAACGTTAATTCAAAGAATCAGAATACAGGACGTAGCAAAAAAGAGGCTTTTAAATGTAATTTGTTGTACCCTGTCGTGCACTGTTGTTTACTGAAATGTCAGTACAGCTAAAAGGAAAAGAATTGTACACTGAAAGAGTAATAGCACTAAAAAAAGCAGTTTATTTTTTAAATAAAAATCAATGAGCATATTTACTTTAATAATGCAAATGACAAAAATGTTCCAAAGGTAGAAAGAGAAAATTTGAATTTGTACAAGTGATAAAATACATTATAATGTGAAATTTTAAAAGGGTTATAAAAAACCACAAGGAGCCAATGTGCCATGCTATAACCAAACAATATGTTCTTTATTGAGACAGGACTTCCTGTCTGCAGCATGGTAAAGGTGAAGTGCAAAAGTTGCTCTAAATTTGAAAGGTATAGTAAAACTTCTTTATTGAAAGCAGAAACTAAACACAATGTATATTTACCAAATCATTCCTTCCCCCACTATACCCTGGAAATACTTTCTTATTTAACCACACTTACTCAAAACTTCACTAATTAAAACAAATGAAAATCTGCATTTCTTTAGGCTTCCCAGACATGCATATCAAAGGAGATGCTGAAGTACACTAGACTATCTTTTAAAAAGAACACAGAGCAAGAATATAACAGCAAATTATTGCATATGAAAAACAAATAGAGCAGTTCTTTTTTTTTTTTTAACTTTCATCTAATGATTTATGTCTAGGACCCTTCCAGTTAATCTAATTTTTGCTAATTTAACCTTATAACACAAATTTTAGTACTGTTTACCAAAAACTTTTTCTTTAACAATAATGCCATTAAAGACCACTTCCAGAGAAAAGAAAGTCCATTATTCCTAACTAGGCATGAGAACAGTTTAATATGCTGGCTGTTTTAGTGTTATTTCAGTGCACCTGTAAGATAAAGAGTAAAGGTCTTTAACTACATCCTTTATAAGACAACTGTTGCTTTGTGTTGTTGAAGACTGAATTTGGATCATTAATAAAAGCTCTGTGAAAATGTAGAAGGTAGCATATGGATTCAATAAAATATGTTTTTGTAATTTCTAATAAGTTTGGATACTTTTATGCTATCCAGGTTTTTGCCATGTGTATTCCCTGAAAGAGTTTCTGTGCTTTTTTAAAGTTCCTTTTAAGGAAGATATTATTCATAGATTTCATTGCACTAAATGAACTGAAAACTTTAAAATGCAAATATTTCTGTGCTTCCTTCAAATTAACAGTATCTGGCCAACAAATCTATTTATTTTACTAACTAATGGATGTGCAAATTTCACACTTTCAAAAAACATATAACTTCTTACAATTTTTTTTTAGTATTCTTCAGCAAATTTAGATGAATGTGTTGGATTTCATTTAGAATAAATATATATATATATATATAACCACGTAACTGGATCTACAAACAGAATGGTTTTTAAAAAACGGGTAATTATTTTTGCAGGGATTATACATGTATTACTGATGATTCCAGTAACTTTTCATTCTAGTATAATATCAAAATAGTACAAGACATCACGTTCTTACATTGCTAGGAAATCTTTTGATAAAGAACCAGCCTGGAAGTCTGGAATCTAAAAAAAAAACAAATCATAGTTTTCTAAAGAGTAAACTGCGTTTTTTTTTTAAAAAAGGGGGGGTTAAGGGAAGTCATCTGTTCAGTAGTTCCAGAAACGATAACTAGAACCTAAAAACATGCCTGGACAGATGTATACATAACCACGAATGTCTAACTCCCCAGCACACAGAGTATCACCCGCAGCCGCATCGGCGGCGACGGGGATTTTTCCCTAACGTCCAAGAGGGCGGCGGGGCTGTGTCCCTCACCGACTGCACTCCGGTATAGGCAGGCAAAGCCAGTCTCAAAAGTGAACCACAACCCGGGCCTTGTCTTGTCTGCACAAAAATGCTAACCAGAGACTCCACAGCTCTGCAGGCCCTTCTCCTTCCTAACCCATCAAGGGGTAGGGTGAGGCCAGGGCCCGGGCGTTGGCGACAGATCGCCCTTTACCTGCCCGCCTTGGTGATGATCATCTCCGTGCCGATCTCGTGAAAGCGCTTCCAGAGCTCTGCTCCCTGCAGATCCACCCTCGGGGCCTGCGGCGAGGGCAGCGGGGTTCCCGGCCGTGCCAGGGAGGGCGCCGGGGACCCCTTCGGGGATCCTCCCGGGGACGCCAGCGGGGAAGCGCCCTGCAGGAAGCCGTCCTCACAGCCGCCTGGGCAGCAAAGAGCAAAGAGGGGTAACGGTGAGGGCTTGCGAGAGGAAGTCGGATGGGGAGACTGACCCCCGGAGGGCGGCTGGGGAGACGAAAAGGACCAGGAGAAAAGGGGGAACTTTCGTGCCTTCGGATTCTTCTAACACCCGCTCTGCCCGCCAAAGGGACTCGACGTGCCAGCGAGGCCTCCAAGGACCGAGTCCCGCAGGGGCATGAGGGCCGCGTCCACCCCTCCTCCCGGCCTCCGCCAGGTCAAGGCCCCAAATAAGTTTCGCGCCGCCGCGGGGTTCTAGGATACGTGCCCAACTGAGCCTGAGATAGGTTCCCGAGTCCAGAGCCCCACTGCAGACCCCGACACACCCGCTACCCGAAACGCACGCAGCAAAACCGCCTGGCGTCGGTGTCCCTGGTCCGGAGTGCCTGGGCCTCCTTTAGCGTTAGGCGTCTGAGGCCCCTCGCTTTGGGCCCAGGCGGAGGCATCCTCTAAGAAAGCTCTTCAGCCTCGGCTCCCGCCAAACTCCCCGACCGCCCTGAGCTCCTTTAGCCAAGCAGCGAAGCGACGAGAAGATAGCGAAAAGCAAGCTCACGGTGGCCGACGGCCTCGGCAGTGGGAATCCAGAGGGGAAGGGAAGGGCTCAGCTACCCCTGGCGAAACCACGTTTGCAAATACGCCGCCCTCTTCCTGGTTTGCCCAAACTGTTTAGGGCATTCGTTCCGGTTTCGGGGGGGTTATGCCGTCGCTCCCCCCACCCCCTTGCTTTTAAAAGTTAGGAAAGAAAAAAGCGCACCCATTGGCTGGAACCCCAAGGGAGGCAGATGCGGAAGGCACAGACCTGCACCGCCGAGAGCCGCAAAGAGCTGCGGCCGAAGGCACGGGTCGCGAAGTGGGCGGCGGCAGCCTGAGAAGGGGGGCTAGGAGCGGCATTTTAACCGTCTGGAGGGCGACCTGAGTTGAGCGGCGAGAGCGGCCAAGGCGGCTGCGAGCTTCGCGCCCCGACACCCAAGGCCAAAGCGCTGGTGGCTGAATTGCCTCAGGCACGGAGGGGCACCGCGCGCGCGCACGCCCTTAACTCGCAGAAGTTCAGGTTCCCCGCGGACCCGGAGGGACGCGCCAGGAAGTTGGGCGGGAAAGGGCCGACTCACCCGCGGCTCCACGGGAGCCGCAGCTCCGTTCCAGGTCTGCGCAGCTCCGGCCGGGTCCAGATGCCGCCCCAGCCGATGGCGGGAGCGCAGGGCCTTCGTCTCCCTCGGAGGAACCCTTTTCACCGGCGCCACCGCCGCGGCTGCAGCCTCCGTCATCTACGGCCCCCGCTGCCTCTTCCGCGCCCAGCTTTCGTCGCTTCTTCTGAAGCTGTTGCTGCTTCTCGGCGCCTATCAGCGCCTCCACGGAGAAGGCGTGCGCCTTAAGGCTTAGCATGCTGCACGGCGAGCCCCTCCGCTTCTCGGCCATCCCCGCCGCCTGGCGCCCGCCCGCCCCTCACGCACATACACTCAAGCGGGCACACGCACACACTCACTCTACTCCCCCACCAAAATTTGAACGACTCTCGGGGCCTCCCGCAGGCCGTTGTGGCCCCTTCCCTGCCGCGGGCAAAAACAAATTTGGCGTTTCCTCTTTCTCGCTTGTGTTGGGATCCGAGGAACCAGCGACGCGCCCGCCAAGTTTCCTTCCCTCGGTCTCTCGCGCGCGCTCTCTCACTGATGCACTCCTTCGTTCCCACCCCCTCCACCTCCTCCTGCTGCTCCAAGATCTGCTTCGACTGATGCGCCAGAGAGGACTAACATGGGTAAAAAACACTCTGCGGACACAAATTAGGGATTGTAATTGAAATTTGTTGCCTTGATCTGTCAGCACTTCCAGGCAGGAGAGCGGTGGGAAGAACTTGCTCATTAGTGTCAATAAAGCGGCGGGGGTGGAGTCTGGGGCCCTGTCAATCACCGGGAAGTCCAGCCAATCAAGTGGCGCCGACTGCGCGCAGTCCACGCCCACTTCCTTACAAGGTCTCAGAAAAAGAGAGAGAGAGAGAGAGAGAGAGAGAGAAAAGCGCCGCCGTCTGGCTTGGAAGTGCCAGCCCCGGGCGCTGAACCCGGTCAGTCTCTCTGGCTGCCACATCCCAGTCTCTAGTTTTCCTCACCCAGACCTGGAAAGGGTGAGGCTCCTGGCTTTAAAGCGAGGTATCACCAAGTTAGAATATCAAGAATCTTCCAAGAAACTTTAAACTCCAGTCCCACTCCCTTATCACTTAATATTGTTACAACTCCGAACATTTTTGAGTGGGGACAATTCACAGCCACCAGGCCCGTCTATTCTCATTTAAACATCCCTGCATTTAGTAGCGCCCACTCTGCCACGAATGGCATTAGACTTGCTTATTTATTTATGCTTATGTTTCACTTAGTGGCTTTTTCTTGGGGAGGGTGTGGGAAATCAAGGTATATTTAAATCCTTTATATTTAGGAGAGCAAAATTTTACATTATCGCTTAGTCCCCCATATTTACTAGTCTGTAAAAGCACGCCCTTTTCAGAGCCTCCCTTTCCTTTCAAAGCATGATGAAAATTTTAAAACGTTAAATCGTGGGATTTTAATCCTCTGTGTCTTCAGTGATAAAGATTTAGCTTTAAATCTCCTAAAAACTTCGCAAGGTGAAATGTTTTAAGATACAATAAAATTTCCATTGCGGTTTAAAAAAAATGTCTCTGTGATTTAACCTAACTCCATATTTGTCCTGCTTTAAACAATTTGCCACTTCTTTCCTCAGGCTTTTAAAGAGCCAACTTGTTTCTTTACAGCAAAATTAAAAAAAAAAAAAAAAACGCGTTTTAATTGAATAACACCAATCATGCATCCATACAGTTTATAGTTTCAACTCGACTTTTTTTGTCAGGATTAACCCCCAAAATGGTTTTGGTGTAAATAGAGCAAATCTAGTGTAGAAGAAAATCCCTGATACATATTACTCTTAAATCTTTGGTATAAAAGACACGACAAAGGGTTGTTTTTTTTCTCCCGCTCAATTCAACCCCCACAACTGCTGGCTTCCTTGTTACCCCTGACTTCCCTCTAAGCTTTCAGTAGCGTGATAGGCAGTAGCTTCGCCACTGAGATCCTTTCACCGTTGCTCGGCGGGAACGCGCCGTTCCTGAGAGGTAACTAGAAGAGCCGGAACCTGAGCAGGCGGTGCCCCGGGCATCCACGAACTCGCCTCCCGCGGGGCCCCAGCTGCCCGAGTCAAAAACGCCTGGGTAACACCCTCGAGGAAGAGGGCTCTTTTTAAACTCTTGAGAAACAGATTCAACTGGAAGGAGATGTTTTGCATTTGTAAAAGAAGGCTTTGCAAACAGTCTGGAGCTGTGCAGACCCCGGAGGGCGCCCCAGGCGGGTAATACA
Source organism: Neomonachus schauinslandi (assembly GCF_002201575.2). Lineage (NCBI taxonomy): Eukaryota > Metazoa > Chordata > Mammalia > Carnivora > Phocidae > Neomonachus > Neomonachus schauinslandi. The sequence goes on along the minus strand of NC_058410.1, from coordinate 73,344,430 downwards.
GCCTAAAATGTAAGCGCAAACCCGGTTTCTGAAGCCTAGCGGAAGGGAAAGCGGGCCTAGGAGAGCAGAAGAGGCCACCTGGAGGGCTTGGGCTGGGAGTGGGAGTGGAAGGAGGTGGGGGTGGAGGGGTGTGCAAACGTGGCTGGAGGCTGCTCCGGGAGCTCCGCGCGCTGGGCGTCTGAAGCCCGCATCAGCAGCCTTCGAGGTCCCAGCGCCCCGCTGCAGGCCCAGACTCAGTGACGCGAAGGAACGACCCAAAGCTCCTTCAGGCAGCCCTTGAGACCTTGGAGAAGGCTGTGAGGGCTATGGGTGGAGTCACCAGGACCCTCAGGCCTATACCGGCCCAGTGGCCCGACGAGGAGCGGCTCATCCTGAGAAACCTGAGGCCGCCAGGGACGGACGAACGCATTTTCCAGACGTGAAGCTTGCCTTGTAGATGGGTTCTTGTCCATTTACATGCTCTGCAGCTCAAACTGATATAAAAGGGACTAGACAGCCTGCAACGGCGCACTCAGGATCATGCAACTCAAAGGCCCCCTCTAGCCCTCTTCTTTCACCTTTACCCAGAGCAGAAAGGGGCGCAGACCCCGGAACCCACAGACACCGGAGTACTTGTGTCCACATAGACTACAAGCTGGAAAGCTGAGCCTCGCAGACACCCAGGATGTCAGATTGAACGTGGCCCTTACAAATAATCCAGGTGTGCGCTAGGTGCCCAGGGCAGGAGGAAGGGTTGGTCCCTTTAATACAGGTCCAGACTAGGCTTTGGGAACCATAGCTATAAAGCCGCACCGCCGCTTGCCGCCTGGGATTCGCGCTGCATCTGGCTCAGGCTTCCGGACCTAACAGGACCAGCTGTACTCGACCCCGCTAAGCAGCTAGTCGCAGACCTCACAGCCCCAGGACCTTTGCTCTAGGAGAGGGGGGCGCCTCACCACCCTCCCCCACCCCCCCACCCCCAGGCGCTGGAGGGAAGGAAGGCCAGAGTCCGCAGGCGGGAAGATTCTCGGCCTTCGGAGTGAAGGCGTAGCCAACGCCCTTACAAGGCGTTTTCTCAAAAGCGTGGCTTGCGCGTGCCAGGGCCAAGCCAGGGCCTTGCCCTTTGCTTGTCGAGAGAGCAAAAGAAACGGGACAGGACGCGAATTGGCGGAAGAAAAGCTCGGTGGAATACGTGTGCGCGTGTGCACATGTCTGTGCTTGTGTGCACGTGAGTACGCCCGGGCGCACTTGTCTATGTGTGCACTTGTTTGTAAGGGCTTGTGTGCGCGGATGCGCGTGTGTGCACCTGCGCACGTGCAAACGTGGAGGAGAGCCTATGTACAGGGAGCGTGCGCCTCCTGTCACTTTAAGAGAAAATGTCTTTTCCCAGGTTGTGCTACATTAAGGAAATGATTAAAACTGAATTAAACTCTCAGCCCTCTGGCAAGACTAGCCAGGCTCTATTTCAAATAAAAGCCACCCAGAGAAGAACATTATCAGAGTGGATCTGTCGCAGAGACTTGGAGAGGGGGGAAAGGGCATAAGAGCCTTGCATATCCAGGTCTGGGAGAATGGTACCTAGTGGGATCTGTATCCAAACAGATAGCAAAATTAACTGGGGGGGAGGGGTAAGCGGGGAGGGAGGATTAAAAAGCATATCTGTTCTTCCTGTTTCTTTCTTGTCTCTCTTTTCTTTCTCTTCTTTCTTTTGCAGTTTAAAATTTGATCATTGGAAAGATTCTTTTTTGAAGCTCATTCTTTCTGTCGGCTCCTGCTGTGCTTTCATCGTAGACTCTTATCTATCTATCTATGTTTAGATATAGCTTGCTGTTTCTTCTTACCTAAGTTACTATTGTTTATGTTTTTGTATTTTGTTTTTTATTTTTGTATTTTATTTATAAACAATTGTTTGTTTTTAATTCCAAATTTTAAAGCCCTATGCGCCAGGATTTCATTCTCTAAATTAGACTCTTTTTTTCTTTTTTGTTTCTGTTTTTCTTTAACACTTGACAATCGCTGTAAATTTCCAAACTCATGTTTGATTTCCCATACTAACAATCTGACACAGGGCGGTTTACCCTGGCATATAGGGGGGTCTGTTTTTTGCCCCCTGAACTGGAGATGCACCAGGTAGTCTCCGAATTTCCAAGCACGCAGGATCTGGACTTCGTTCCATGCATAGAAAGACATTTTATTATTCGCTAAAATACTAGCCTAGCAAGAAACAGAGTAATAGATGGGAGAGTCGGGGTGAAGGAAGGCCCAATCCAAGCCCCAAGAGGGATACTTATTTGGCTGTGTTACTTTGTAACTTGATCTGGGAAGGAGCCATATCGTAATTGGGGGCCAGGGATGCCAGAAGCCGCCCAGAGTCACAGGACCGCGCCGCACGTGGGCTAGGGCTCGCCCTCTTCTCCATTCCTTTCCTTACCCTTTCCCATTCCCTTCCTTCTCCGTGTACATACTCTTCTTCTTGCCTCTCCCTCTGATTTGGGTCAATAAAAATAATAAATTATAATCTGCAAGATTACAAAACCTACAGGAATAAATGCAGCCAGCCACGGTCTGCCTAGCGGCGCTCTCGCGGGCTTCTCTGCGGAGTCTCGGGCTCCAGCAGCAAACGCAGGCCCCGCGGAGAACCGCAATTCCTCCCTGCTCCCTTCTGTCGCAAATAGCACACACAGCATCTTCGCACGGGTTGGCGCCTGTTTACCATTCTTCTCTTCAACAACCAGTCTGTTCCACAGTTCTGATTTTTCGAGACTGAGTCCTTCTACAAAAGCACTCCAGCTGCCTACGGAAGAGCCCTTCGGGGCTCCAGGGGACCCAGAGAGATTCTCCAGTAGTGTTGGTTTTTAAATCAAGGCTCATTTCTCTCTGGGGCTTAGAGGAGGTGCAAGGTTTTGGTAAAGCCAAAGGAAAGTGTGCTCTGAGGTTAAGCTGGTCTTCATTCCTCCATTCCTCCCACCTCCAAGTTCTCCAGCTTGAAGAGGGGAAAAGAAGTGAAAGAAGGGGTTGGGAGGTGTCCAGAACAAAACTCACTCTGCTGGGCTAATGAGCTTCCGCATTCATGTCCAATTTCCAGCAGTATCTGCTCTGCCTCCAGACTATACTGCAATTATTTTTCACCCTGTGCTGAAAAAAATCGCTGCTTCATTTCCTCATTCAGTGACCCACACTCCTCCCACAGCCCTACAGTTAGGGGTTAGTAACAGAAATGTCCAAGAAGGACACACGTTCTCTATCACTAAAACCTGATTCAAACATAAGATGGCTTGAAGGAAGTAATGGAATTAACATCCAGATGTAAGTAAATACCCAAGGATGGGTAGTTGGACCTTGCTGATACCAACACTGCAACAGGTTGATTTGGATATAAATCAAACTGAGACAATGAATCGGGAAATTAAATTATATCCTCTAAATAGGTAATGGGCATTTTAGTAGCTTATGCTATGGAAAATTATGTTTAAATTGATTTTAAAAATATCTACCTTCATGTTCTTTGAATTAAATATTTAATACTATTTCCCTATAAACAAAGATTATCTTGAACCTGCTGCTTTACTAAAATGAATTGAAAATGGAAATAAGCGTCCCTAACTGGGCTCCACTTAAGAATTACTTGCTATGGTTTTTAGCTTTTTATAAAAATTATTACATCCTCTAATGGGCTGTAAATTGAGCCCTGTTCTCATTTTTCACAACTGTAGATACCAAAGTTCTTGAACAGTGGAAATTTTGTGCACATTTATATAATCTGCTGCAAGTGTAAACAATGAAGAATGTGACTGGGATTTATTCTTTTTGTACTGACGGATGAGACATTTCAGTTTCAGCTGAATGAAAAGATTTTTAACAGTAATTTAAAGTTAGCACAAGAATTGCACAAAAAGAAGTGGGCAATTGAAAAATAGTATTAGCAGTGGGAATGAACCCTGCATTTAAACACGTGAGCAAAAAAATTGACAACAAACTATGACATTTCTGCATGACTTTTGGTTTTGTTTTCTTTTCACTTTTAACTGTGTGAACTCTTCCATCCTTTAAGAAGTATATCAGGAACAATTGAGATCAATGAAAAATGAAGATCTTAGAGTTCTTTTCCCTTTAAAAATATAGAGGGAAATACAAAAACATTAAACTTTGTCTTAAATAAAATAATCTTACTGGAATGTATTTCCAACCCGGGTTTTCAGGAAGAGCCAAATGAGAATCTTCAAGCAAAAGCCTAAAGAACAGTAATAACAAGAGGAACTCTACCCAAACATTTCAATGTTTTGGAAATGTTGCTTGTAAAGAATCCTTGGCATATACAATATTGCATTTCCAAATCCAGCCTCATGAAGAAAGAGGGAGGGAAAAAACCCAACTCAGGCCATTCGTAATAGGTGATGTAAATTTAGAATAACTAGCATTTCTAGAAAGACTTCTGCTTTTTTATGTTAACCTTTAGTCTTTGGTGCAGGTTCCTTCTCATATTACATAAAATGTACTTTAAGAAGCACTCACTACCTGCTACAGATGTCCAGGAAAAACTGAATTATAGAAGTCGGAAACATATGGCAGTTGCCTATTGCACAAGGAAGGTACATATGAAAGTTATAAATTTCTTTCTTTAAGTCAGCATTGTAAACGCATTTTATAGGGTTCACAGTATGTATTACATCTGTAGGTTTAATTTTTGAAATATACGTTTTTGGAGATATTTGTGGTTTGGGATTCTAAGAGAAAGAACTCATCTTGATGTGTTAGAAATAAAGGGAAAAAACAAAAAAATAAACATGTGGAGAAGCAAACACATTTCTTTTAATTTCCCAGCTGGTTATACTGAAAAGGACATCAGACCCTCTATTGGCAAAGGATGACTCACAACAGGGGTACTGCCCATCAGCATAGCATTCTGAATTTATTGAGATCCCTCTTCGAAGAAGCAGAGATGTCAACTTGGGGAAATCCAGGTTGGGGCCGATATAAAAACCACCAGATTAAGAATTGGATCACAAATGTCAAAAACGCAGCAGTTCACTTTACTCTTAAGAATGAAAAAAAAAAAAATGCCCAACTACTTGCTGATCTTTTTCCCATCAAAAGATTAAATTTTATTTCATTTAACACCTTTGAAACTACATACTTTGATTGCAAGCATAATATTATATATTCAGTATTATCAATAGATACCAAGTATTATCAACTACCAAAGTATCATCCCTTAAGCTTCAAAGGTATTTTAAAATAATCCTTCCAATTTTCTACCTGAAGCCCCCTGTGGTATCTTTAAATTTAATTTCAGTTTGTGGGTTTTAAAAGTCACAGCTCTCTTGTTCAAGTTTATTTGGAGAAATATAAGAAGCAAGTTATGTACAAGGACTTGGTCAAAAAAGGAGTTTAAACAAATATATACTTGTTTAAATACCCTAAAAGTGGGGCAAGTGCCTACAGGTAAGGTCCCTGTGGGTTCAGGTCAAGAAAACCGTCCTCAGATTTCCGCTGTGAAAGCGGGAGGCTGATCTCCCCTTCGTTGTGCTAGAATGAAATTTACTTGGGGATAGAAATAATGCAGAATAATAGCAGATGCACCCTTCCCCGGCATAAGTTTTATATGGTTGTGTTTTGAGTTTCCTTTTACGATCAACTGTTGAGTGGTCGCCTGCATGGATTTTTTCTTCTTTTCCAGTTCCTGCCTTACCGAAGGCTAGTCATGGCTAGGCTTTAAACTACTTGGTCTAAGTGGGGCGGTAAGAAATTGAGCTTTCATTATTGGGGGCTTCCACATAGGCGGGGGAAAGGAATCTCTGAGACGCAGAGAAGAATATCAGATTCTTTTCTATCTATTCACAGAACTTTGTGAACAAAGAGAGTGCCAGGGTAATTTCTAATTTCCTTTTTTTCCAAGTGTTAGGTCACTTCCGAGCTCTCACCCAGTCCTTCCCAAACTGTTCTGACCCCTCTCGTTAACATTTATAATTAGACCTCTTCAAGGAGACCCCGAAAACAGCATTTATAATTCATTATTGTTTAGTAACAAAAACAGCAATAACGGTAAAAAGAAATAAATCATTTCAGTTTCCGGGGCACCCTAGAATTTCTGGGACGGATCCGGCTGGTAAAACATTTAGGAATTCACATTCCCGATGAGCTTCCACGCTTAAAATTAAAATCCAGTCTGGGTTTCTAAAGCTCATTTTGCTTTGGTCAATTTCTGCGTTTTCTTTCATTTTGTTTGCGTTCCCTTCTGGGTTTGGTGCTTCCCCCCGCCCCTTTGCCGAAGACAATCTGATTTACAGTTTGAGAGTTGCATTTCTGTTTAGAAGGTGAAACGTCCAAGTCAGTTAGCCAAATTATTCCCCGACGGCTCCAATATTGCGCCAGAGTCCCAGAGTCAGTTATTTTTATGTCTGACTGTATTTCAAATGTGCAGGGTGATAAATAAGACCCGCCTCGAGCTGCAAACTATCTCAGTATGATGAAGAACAATTGACAAAAATTAACGCAGCCAAAGCGTTGGGGTTTTCGCGAGCCGCTGGAGCATAAATCAGCATCGCGGGCGGCTTCGGGAAGCAGCGCGCTCGGAGCGGTGCGCCGCAGCACGCCGCAGTGACTTTCAGCAGCCGCTGGGCTCGCCTGGCCGGAGTGAGTGCGCTTGGCCGCGGGGATCTGAGTGGGGACAGGACTCGGTCCCGGGTTCAGAGTCATCCCAGAAGGGACACACTGGCGGAGAAAGGCATGACTACGCCTCAGCGACCCCCCTAATTCACCAGTGGGGTGTGTGTGTGTGTGTGTGTGTGTGTGTGTGTGTGTGTGTGTGTGTGTAAAATCAAAGAGGACTAAGGGAGGCAAACTTGGCATGGGGTGTGTGTGTCGGGGGGAGGGGTGATGATCAGGGAGTAACAACCTCGACCGCGTCTGGATCCCGGAGGAGTTTCTCTGCTCAAGTCACTTGAAAGGCATATTCGTCTTAGCTTAACAATTAAACTCTTTTTACGGGAAATCAAGGGTGGCTCCCTGGGAAGCTCTCCGCCGCGGCGCCGTAGTTGCTCTACTTGCTCGGAGTGTCCGGAGCCCGCCTGCGCATTCACTTCCCAGTGCACACGCCCTATTCCGGAACCCCACTCCCGCCCAGCCCGCGCCCTCCTCCTCGGAGCGAGGTGGCAGGCCACGGCGCCCCGGGACCTGCAGGTCAGGCAAGGCAAGGGGCGCCTGGAGGGGCGCCCAGACCAGGCGCCGCCAGCCCTCGCCACCTGTTGGAACGGTGAAGCCAGACCTCGCGCTGCCGGTGGCGGCGACGCCAGGCTACGGGCCGATTCGCGCTCAGCGGCCAAAGTGAATTCGGGCCGCGGAGCCGCGGGTTTCTGTTGATAAGTGCAAAGAACAACCCTCTCGGTGCTAAGTGCACAGTAGTGCGAACAATAAATAGATCATTTCTTGGGGCGTCTGCCCTGAAAAGGCCCCCGCTGTTCAGTGGCCGCTGGGAGTTATTGATTACTGTGGGCGACCGCGGCCCCCCTGCACCTCCACTTGCTAGCGAGAAGGGTGCGCGGCCTTGGCCACCGCCTGGCGCGGCGTCTGGCTCCTGCGAGCGAACGAATAATAAAGATCTTCAAATCCCTCAAAAACCTCCCCGGACCGTTAAAGCCGCACCACCCTACCGGGGCAGCCTTGGAGGCGAGGAGGACCCCAGGGTTAACGAATGTGGCCTGTGTGCCTGTGTGCGTGTGCGCGCGTCCCTGAGCGCGCGCGCAAGCGCGCGTATGTGGATTCTTCTCAGGCTATCAATCTGGGTTACCGCAGTAGAGCCGAGGAGGGAATGGAGTGGGGGAGAGAAGGCTCTTCTTGTCTTCTATTTGAATTAAGAATTCTGTTTAAAAACTCGGCTACAGAGCAAAGAGAGTGAAAAACCTAAAACCCCCCACCTTCCGCGGGGAGCTTTAATTCTGGGGCAGCGCAGGCCACGCTTTTCTGCGGCAGCGCCCGGTAGTTGGGCGCCCACCGCACTCGCTGGTGAGGTCCTGCAGCCGCGTCCGGGAGAGCCTGGGCCTCTTTGTGGCTCGGAGGCTCTGCGACGCACGCCCCTTCTCGCGCTCCGCCCCGCGGTTCCGGGCCCTCGCCGACCTCCGCAGCCGCACCGCCCACCGCTTCCTGACCGCCGGGTGTAAACCCGAATCCACCCCGACCTCAGGCCTCGGCCTGCGCCCTGGCCGGTGGTCCGCCCCTCCAGAGCGCTCAGGGACGGGCAGAGGGGTGGCGGCAGACCGAGCTGCGCTCCCGACGCGATGCCGCACGTATTTGTTTCGTGACCTTGACCATGTCCCAGCCTTAACCTCCTCAATGTTACAACTGGGATAATAATCCTTGCGGGGCTCGCCCGCTGGGTGGTGGGGTAATATATTCCGGTGGGGAGGGAGGGGGATTGGCAGAGAGACTGTCAACTATCCCGCTGTGTGCCTGTTTTCAGCCCGCCCAGAATTTTGAAGTAATTCAGGCCCTGGCCTGCGACCTCCTCCAGGGAGGGGCTCGTGGGCGTTTAGGCTCCGCGGAGCCCGCCATACTTCGGGCGGGTGGGCGCAGCCGGAGCGCCGGGTGGGGGCACAGGGCGCCCTCGGCAGCGTCGGCCGCACTGCCCCCGGCCCGAGACGGAGCAGCCTCGTCCAGCATGTCCGGCGGGCTCGGCCCCGGCCCCGGCCCCGCGCCCTGTACTCGGCTCCGAGCTGACCCCCGCCCCCCACCTCGTCGCCGCGGGCAGTAGCCGTGGACTCCGCAGCCCCAGGCGGGAGCTTGAGCTGGGCGCCGGCGGACGCAACTTAGGCTGAAACGGAAGTCGTGTAGGTTGTCCTGATCTGCGGGCGAGATGAAGGCGACCCCGAGTCGCGCAGGAGAACCAGCCTCAGAGAAGGCATTGGCTTCTGACTCCGTCAGACCTACGTGGGGAGGCTCTAAAGGAAGAAGTCTCCCAACCCTTCACAAAAATATAAAACCATCTGGAAAAGGAAGCATCTACTGGATGGAAGGAGACAATTGCAAATGAAAGGTAATTAGAAGGAGGAACCTGAAAGGAACAGTAACACACGTTTTCTTTGCACTCGAGTGCAGGTAAACCCGAGTTTTAATTATATAAGGCAACCCTCAAACAGAAGACTTAAATCTCCCCAAGCCCTGGGGCAGCCAGCAGAGATTTCTCAGTCAGCTTCCCACGACGTGTTACCATTACCATCGCCCCAGATATGGGTTAGGAATGCACTTCTCCCCCATTGCCATTGCCATTTAAAAGCCCAGAGCACACCACCTAATAACTTTCTTGACTTCTCTCATTAATGAGGTTCTCTTTTGTTTTGTTATTGCTGTTTAGAAAGGCATATTTCACAAGTTTTTAAGTAGGTCAGCTGTTTCAAACTGCCCCATCTTGAGTCATAGCAGACCAAAAAATAATGCAACATAACCTGTGTATGGGGTAATGATCTAAGATGGTTATGGGCTCTCAGTTGCATAGTTATTTCTAAGAAGACTCCGTTTAAAAAAAAAAAAGAAACACATTTTGGGGCAGTTACAGTTACATTAGTACATATTGTGGATATAAGCTTGCAGTTAGAGAAAAATTATTAGAAACAGCTGTGACGTTAATGTTTCAAAACCCAGAGTACTCAGTATGCTCAGTATCTACTTTTCATCATAATCTTTTCTTGTGCATCCACATAATGCACTACTCTCTGTGTATAATACAAGACACTTGTTTAATAAAGCAAGTGATTGTCTGTGTCAGGGAGATTTGGTCCTCTCTCCCTCTCCCAGTCCATATGCAGAGCAGATCAAAGACCTGAGTTACCTCTGTCTTTCCAAAGACAGCCAGATGGTGTCTTGATTTTTTTTCTTTTTTTCAGATTTGCTAGCAATAGAATTCAAAGGACTAAAGAATCTGTGTGATGCTACAGATGAAAGCTCTATCCAGGTAAGTTATGTTTTAATTAATATCATTCATACCTTATCTTATTCCACTAAAGTTTTGAGGAGTCTCATGAGAATCCATATAAGAAATAAATACAAAAATGATGAATAAGTGATTAGAACAAGATAAAATAGAAATAGCAATCTTGGGTCAAGATGAGAAGAAAATAAGAACCCTGATATGTATGTGGAGTACTAGATAGTTATTAAAGAGGAACTTTAAATTTGTCTCTGAGCCTCCTAGGAGCAAAAGTGAAACATGATTCTCATTGAACACAAGAAGAAAGCATAGAAGTTCCTTACAGTATGCAAGGTATTCCCTAAGATGGTGGTGGTGGTGATAACAATGATACTCGAATGCTCCATTTGTGACCAACTGCTCCCCTCCTCCACAAGCCCCCACACACTCAGATACTCTTCTGGGATATTTTTATTTTGTTACAGTTAAAATAAATCTCTTTCTCTACATAGAGGCAGTTTGGTGTCTGGAAGGAACTTTGGAATCAGAAAGACCTGAATTCAATGCTGGCTTCTGTACTTAGGGTTCTGCTCTAACCCTTGGCAAGGCACTTAATCTCTCTCTCTGAGAGCCAGTTTTCTTTATAAAACGGGGACAGTCTATCCCATAGGCTTATAGAGAGGGTATTCCAGAGCCTGGCACTAAGCAACTTTTTTTTTTTTTTTTTTTTTGTAAGTGTTAGGTTATTACTGCTGTTTTTTATTGTCATAAACATAACACAAATGTTAGTTTCCTTTCTCCTTTTCCACAGCAATATAGTATTCTACTATATTTTGGGTACTACTACTTTGGGGCTTCAGAGCAAGTAAGAATACCAAAGTTTGGACTTGAAAATCTGTTAGTTGAGTTAAATGAAGAAGGTCTCTGAGTCCCCTTACTCTCCTTACTTGCCCATAGTGGTTAAATTTCTGGAAAGAGAAGGGGATGTTGGTAAGATAGGCATTGCCATGCAGCAGCAAGGGTAGGAGTGGTTCAGTCCCTGAGGCTGCAGGTCTCTTGTGGGTTCTGGACAGCAGTCCCAATCCTAATCACCAGTGAATGGCAGTTGTCAGGATCACTTGATATTGGGATAAGTCACTGCATGAATGAGTTCCAAGAGAAGGTAGATAGATCTCTGAGTATTATGTTGGAGGGGATGGGAGCACGAAGGTTTTACAGGTCTCTACAGAAAGTCAGTATTCCATTAAATATCGGGCGTTGGGACCAGGAGCAAAAAACCAAGTGACACTCCCCTTTTCCCCATCCTCCCTCACTCTGTCTCTTACTGTGTAGACCTTTTAAACTGAGTACTTGCTGAGAACCCAGCACTGGTTCTAGGTTTTATGGAGACAAGTTCTCTGTCCTGGATCCACCACCTAAGATTATCCAGACAATTGGCCTCTGAGATCTTCTCTTTTTGTCCCTCTTCCATCTACTCAATACCCACTAAACTGTCACCCTTCTCCTCCTGCTAAATCTTGCAGGTTGATAATGGGTTAAATATATCAATCTAGTGTATCTAAGTCTCTCTGTTCTCTGAGGTTAGTTTTATCTTAGAAGAGTATGGAAATGCACATGTATGCCTTTGACCTGCTCTGCTAGATTGTAAGCTTCCCAAGCTCATGAACTTCCTCATGTTGATGCCTTGATTGGCTGAATCTAGAACAGCAGGTAATTTGTTTCAGGCAGCCCCTTGACTAAACTGCCAAGAAGCAGCATAGCATAGCAGGGTGGGCAAAGACTTGGATTTGGAAGAAAAGGCCTCAAGGCTTTGTTGGCTCCATCACTGGCTCCATGAACTTGTGTCATCATCTAACATCCTTAGCTTCCACCTGAAGTATTTAGATGACATGATCTCAATGCTGCTGCACACACCGATACTTTATGATCCTGAATCCAACTGAGAGTAATCTCATCTTCTGAATTAACCCTCACAGCATTTTGTTTCTTCATCTTTTGGGCACATAACACATTGTTCTTACATTAAACTTACTGGAAACTATTTCTTATCTCCTCCATCATACCATAAGCCGGCCCCACAGGTGCAGGAACAATGTCTACATCAGAGTTTCCAAAAGAGCTATTCCAGTGTTTTGCACCACTGTACTCAATAAATATTTTTGAGTGAATAAAATCTTACCCTTTATTCATAACATCCGCTAGCTTGAGGTAAAAGAGGAAGGCTGAACTTTGGGAGGGCTGGTGCACATAGGCCTCCTTCTCTGCCACGTCCTGCTGTCTTATCTCCATGTCAGCCCAGGTGCACAGTTAGGCCTGTGTTTCTCCTTTGTGGGGTACAGGCCAAATGATCTAGAACAAATATCCAGCCCCTTTCCTTAGCAGATGCACAGAATGTGACAGAAGGAAAACAGGCTTTATGATGACAAGAGAGAGGCATATGAGGAAGATTTTTTCCCCCTAGTGGGTGTAGATAGTAGGTATGAGCAATGTGGTAGGCAGCCAGCAATGGGATCTACCCATCCCATGAAGGGGGACCAGCAAAGCCTGCCTATTCCTGTGGCATGATTTTCTTGTTCATGTTTGCCAACTCCCTGAAGCTCTCCCAGGGAAAGGGAGGTGGAAAGGAGGAGTGAGAAGACAGCCATATTCTGTTAAAATGTGTGCATCTGGATTCCTCTTCTGGCTTTAATGGATTCCAGAATATGGTTATATGCAGAACCAGTAAACTGGCTTCTAGAACAGTCCTGGTAGGAGAAGGATACAGTAAATTCTCACAATTTCCTTGCTTCTTGCACTGTTTGGATCATTGGGCCTGCAGCCCTGCCCCTTCCTCAGTCCTCAACGCTTACCTTAAACCAGAGCTCCTCCAAGCCTCCCTTCATGCCTTGGCCCTCCCAGAGCCTCAGCCTGCCCCAGCTGGCTCAACATTCCTGCTCTTCTGCCTTGGAAGACTGGTGCTTCTGGAGCTTCTTCTGCTATTGCTCACTGCCCCCAAGTTACTGATACGCTCTCCCTGGTCATCCCAATTTCTCATTGCCAGGCCTGGGTACACCCTTGGGTTTTGCACGCTGGAGGCCCTGCTGAAGTTTGCCTTCTTACCTGTATTGAATTGAGCTGTGGTGGTCCAGATTACTTGGCTTTTCCTCCTGCTGTGGATTCTTCTTATTCCTTTCCCAGTCCCACTCCCACACAGCAGTGAAAGTCCCTTTTCGTGAGTTAGTGCACTCTGGCTCTTCCTTCTAAAGCCCACCCCCCACCCCCCACCCCCGCCTTGCTTCTTCTCCGAGAGAACACCAAATGGCGGATGACGTTGGTGCTGGGGAGGCTCCGGGCCCCCTGGAATGGGAGGCTGCGGCGGCTTCCGCGGCGGCTTCGGCAGCGGCATCCGGGACCGCGGTGGCGGCCGTGGTCGGGGCCAGGGTTGAGGCCGCGGAGCTCGCTGAGGCAAGGCCGAGGACAAGGAGTGGTTCCCCGTCACCAGGCTGGGCCACCTGGTAAAGGACATGAAAATCAAGTCCCTGGAGAAGATCTATCTCTTCTCTCTGCCTATCAAGGAATCTGAGATTATTGATTTCTTCCTGGGCGCATCCCTCAAGGACGAGGTTCTGATCATGCCTGTGCAAAAGCAGACCCGTGCTGGCCATCGGACCAGGTTCAAGGCGTTTGTTGCCATCGGAGATTACAACGGACACGTCGGCCTGGGTGTCAAGTGCTCCAAGGAGGTCACCACTGCCATCCGTGGGGCCATCATCCTGGCCAAGCTTTCCATTGTCCCCGTGAGGTGAGGCTACTGGGGGAACAAGATCAGCAAGCCACACGCTGTCCCATGCAAGGTGACTGGCCGCTGTGGCTCTGTGCTGGTGCGTCTCATCCCCGCCCCCGGGGGAACTGGCATTGTTTCAGCCCCTGTGCCTAAGAAGCTACAGATGATGGCGGGTATCAATGACTGCCACACCTTGGTCAGAGGCTGCACTGCCACCCTGGGGAACTTTGCTAAGACTACTTTTTTTTTTTCTCTTTTTTTTATTCTTATGTTAATCCCCATACGTTACATCATTAGTTTTAGGTGAAGTGTTCCATGATTCATTGTTTGTGCATAACACCCAGTGCTCCATGCAGAATGTGCCCTCCTCAATACCCACCACCAGGCTAACCCATCCTCCCACCCCCCCTCCCCTCTAGAACCCTGTTTGTTTTTCAGAGTCCATCGTCTCTCATGGTTCGTCTACCCCTCCGATTTCTCCCGCTTCATTCTTCCCCTCCCGCTACCTTCTTCTTCTTTTTTTTTTTTCTTAACATATATTGCATTATTTGTTTCAGAGGTACAGATCTGAGATTCAACAGTCTTGCACAATTCACAGTGCTTACCAGAGCACATACCCTTCCCAGTGTCTATCACCCAGTCACCCCATCCCTCCCACCCCACCCCCCACTCCAGCAACCCTCAGTTTGTTTCCTACAATTAAGAATTCCTCATATCAGTGAGATCATATGATACATGTCTTTCTCTGTTTGACTTATTTCACTCAACATAATACCCTCCAGTTCCATCCACGTCGTTGCAAATGGCAAGATCTCATTCCTTTTGATGGCTGCATAATATTCCATTGTATATATATACCACATCTTCTTTATGCTAAGGCTACTTTTGATGCCATCTCCAAGACCTACAGCTATCTCACCCCTGACCTCTGGAAGGAGACAGTGTTCACCAAGTCTCCATAACAGGAATTCACTGACCATCTTGTGAAGACCCACACCAGAGTCTCCGTGCAGAGGACCCAGGCTCCAGCTGTGGCCACCACCTAGTTTTATACAAGAAAATAAAATGAACTAAAGCTTGTTAATAAATAAATAAATAAATAAAAATAAAGGCCCCCTCCTTGATTGGCAGGTCCAAGGGTACAGAACAGTACTCCCTGTGCACCTCTCCTCTTTTGCGCCTTTGTAGCTGCAAGAAGTCCCCATTTACCCACATATAAAGTCTGGAGTTTGTTCCCCTTTGGGCCAGTTAGGTTTCCTTGAGCTCAATTGGATGCATATTCATCTCCATCCATTTATGGTGCATTTATTATGTAAGCCTCACACTTACTTATTTTAGAAAATTTCAACATTCTAAAAGTTGTTTTTTAGTCATGGAAATGAATACTAACTACAGTCTCAGACAATTCTGAATAACAGTGGAATAACCCAATACTAGTTTACTTCTCACTTACTTAAGATCCCCATGTGGGTGAGGTGGCATCTTTCTTCCAATTTATAACTCAGGGACTTAGGCTGACCCCTTCTTGTAGCTATTTCATTTAGAACTTGACTTCCAAGTTTGATGGTGGAAAGGAAAAAGGATATGTGGGGAAAGCATACCCATTCTTAATTACCTCAGCCTGGAAATGACACTTGTGACGTCGGTCACATTCTGTTGGCTAGAAATCAATCCCATAGCACTGTGTACCTCCAGAGGAATCTGGGAAATGTAGTATTTCCTTTTTTTTTCCCAGGAAAATGAAAGTAAAACAAGCTACTTGATGTCTAAGTAGCTTTTTCTCTGTCACAAGTTTTGAAGGGCAACTCCTCTCTTTGCTGGACAAGAGAACTTCCAGACTAGTATGCCCCATACTCAAAGGACAAGGAAAACAGAAAACACTATTTAATCAGGTACAAAAACTAAGATGAATACCATAGGCCAATATTTGGATTTGGCTCTACGGAGCTAGTGCAAGGACAAAGTTCTCTTTGAGGTCAGGGAGAATTACATTCTGTGAAATTGAAACCAGGTATCTGGAGGAAGATGGGGATGTAAGGAGCCAAAGGATATCCCCTTTTTGTGGAAAGAGCTATATCAGTGTGAAAAGCCCTAAATCCATCTCTTACAGATTTCCATAGTCTTTTTATTACCAGAGTTGTTTCCAGTGACTTGGAACTTGGGAAGATTTAGCCAACAAGCTATGGTGATATTCCAAAGTCCAGGAATTAATCACGTCTTTTCTGGCCTTTTACTTTTAGTCCTGATACATACTATCAGCACTCTCCCTTCCTTCTCCCTCTTGGTTAACATTTTATTTGTATCTTTAATGATTTAACAGATGTCAAACTTTGTTATGGATTTGACAAGGGCTGACATTGCTCAAACGTCTTTGCCCAGGTCTGGCCCATTTATGAGGGCATAACAGACCACTGATGTCATTTTCATGTGCTTTGATGGAAGTTTTAGTGTCCCAACTCCCCTGTGGAAGGAGTTTTACACTTCTAAAGTGGTTGCAGCCTTCTTGTTAAGTTCTTTCCCCAACACGCATTTTACCTTCTCAATGAACAGTTTTTGTAATACCATTTTAGGATATTTGGTTCAACACCAGTCAGATCAAATTTTCCAGATGAGATGTATAGTTAAGAGAAGAAAACTTGAAATCTTCAGCTTCTAGGGGAGATGATGGACATTGTACATTGATCTGTATTTCTAGTCTTCAAAGAGATTAGGAAAAAAAAACAAAAACCTTTGTGTTGTCTGTTCTTAGAACAGTTGCATTTATTGTTTAAAATAGCCTGACATATTATTCTCATTCCTGAACTTATACATGAGCAGGTCTTAGAAGTTCTGCCAGAACCTTAGAAACTGCTTGATCTGTTAGTATTCACCGGCCATATTTAAAGCACCCAAAGAAGGTGTAGCCAAAGAGAGGAACTAAATGGAGATCCAATGAATGCCAGAGACAAGTTGTGAACTATGCTGACCACGGAGAAGACCGGGCCTTCACCTTCAAGAGTTTATAGCCATATGAACTGTGTGAAAAATAAAAAATAAATTAACTGTATTGAAAGGGCACGAAAAGCATGGTCTGAGGCGAACTAATGAAAATACCTAAAGGAAACATAGGTAAAAGTATTTGGCTGATACTCTTTTAGGTGGAAGTATAAAAAATGTCCAAGTAGGAGTCAGGGCCAAGTAAAGGAGTAAGAGTTGAGAGGTTGTTTCTAGTGCAGATCCTTTCACTACTGCTTGTGTGACTTTGGGGGAAGTTCTTTAACTTTTATAAGCCTCCTTTACCTCAACTGAAAAACAGAGCACTGTGGATCCTGGCAAATACGTTAATTGATTGTGTGGATCGGATGACACAGCATCTTTGAGAGTGCTTTAAAATGGTGAAGTGCTCCATCAAGGTAAAGGCAAAGAGAAGCCTTAGTTCTGCACTCTCAACTCTCTTCTTCATCTGTCCCCCACCCCCTCATCTACACACAAACTGCCAGGACTCTTTTATTGCAGTGCAGGAAAAAACACTTTTGGGTGGAGGTGGTATGGATGTGTTAGTTTTTTGGTATGCTACTTGGCACCACAAGTATATGTAAAAGGAGTAATTTGGATGAAGACCTTTTTTTTTCCCTAAAAATTTGCTTCCAGCTGCTGAAATCATTTACTACGTGAATGGAAACATAATTTAACTACAGTAGGTTGTGGCACTTGGTGGAGACACTAGATCATTTCTCTGAAAATCAATTTGCCAAATTACCAATTGCAGGAAACCAGCAAGCATATATCTTTTACCCAATGGAGGAGAGTTTGTAAAGAGACTTTTTACCAGCAGAGGTAGAGGCAGGGGCAGGGCATACACCTGCAGAGATAGAAAAGGCTATAAAGTGTGTTTAAAAGGAAGCTCATCCATTCACATCTTCATGTTGAGTCTTGGAGAATTGCTTCAGCATCTGAAATGTGACTCACATGAGAAATTGATAAGTGAGCTACTCTATCAAATCATCTATGGAAACTACTGGTGTGAACAATCACCAAAACTAAACTTTCAAAAAAATTCAGCAGTAACTCAGTGAATTCAACAACTTGATCAGATCGGTAGAGAGTGACCATTGATTTAAAAGAGAGTGGCGGGGCACCTGGGTGGCTCAGTCAGTTAAGCGTCTGCCTTCAGCTCAGGTCATGATCCCAGGGCCTGGGATCCAGCCCCACATTGGCTCTCTCCTCGGCAGGGAGCCTGCTCTCTCTCTCTCCCTCTGCCTGCAGCTCCCTCTGCCTGCAGCTCCCCCTGCTTGTGCTCTCTCTCTCTCTCTCTCTGTCAAATAAATAAATAAAATCTTTTAAAAAAATAATAAATAAATAAAAGAGAGTGGGTTGTGTCTGCACTGCTTTCCCCATTGTGTGTGTGTGTGTTGAGGAAGAAAGAGCACTGCAATGGTGCTTTTAGGCAATGGGGATCTTCAAAGTGGGGTGAGAGTTAAGATCATAGTTTTCTATAGTTTATGCGGTTTGGAGCAGGATCCAGAATGGTTTTGAGGCTAGGACAAGAATGGAGACAAATGGTGGGTGTGAGATGGCCACAGAACCCAAGTGTATAGGTCCTGTCCCACGAATACTGGAGTCCAGACACAGAGAGGCCAGTCAGATTTCAGAAGCACACACAGCCGGTTTAGAGCTCTGATGAGAAATGGCTCTGGAGCTCCCCGGGTGGTCAGAAGTGTGGGTGGACAGCATGAGTGCCAGTGTCTGAGAGCAGTGCAGGACCAAGGCAGTTGATGCTGGATCAGAAACCAGGAACCCCACCTTCTGGCCCCAGTGCTTCCTTTAAATTGATGGAGACCAGTGCTTCTCAAATTCTCTACGAAGGACTTTTTTTTTTTTTCAATTCCCAATCCATTTAGGACTGACCCATGGTCTCGGTGTAATGACATACACTCAGCTTGTGCCACATGTGACTTACCAAATAAATTAGGTGACACTTGAACTGGTCTACACTTAATTCAGTGAGATGACTCTATTGATCATGGGCTTGCATGTCTCAGAAATGTCAGAGTGTTGTAAATCTTGAAGTGTTTGTTCTCAATTTTGATCTTCTCTCTTTTTGAACTAATAACAAAGAATTTAGGGACTGTCACTGGAATAGGTGTTTTCAAAGTTGTTTTATACTTTGACATTTTACTGATACAGACGTGGGAGGTTGACTCATCTTTCAAATACTGTGATGCTTCCTTTATGGGTCATGGTTAGAGGATGAGATTGTGAAACTGCATATTGGGGAATGCTTCAGAAACAAAGAAGCTAAAAATGCTGGTTAAGAAGATACTGGTTGTCCTGCAGCCTCCATTTCTCCTTCTCCTTTAGTAGTAGAACCACAGTCTCTAGCTGTGGAAGAGAAACTGCATTTCCCAGCCTCCTTGCCACTGAGAGTGGTCATTTGTTGAGTTCTGGGCAGTAGCATATAAGCAGAGATGGCATGACATCTTCTGGGAAGCCTGAAAGGGAAAGAACCGGAATGGGGACGTAATTGCTAGGGCTCCACCATTGTTATCTTTAGCTGCCTTAGAATTGGAAGCCCTGAAATGTGCAGCGACAAGACAGATAAAACCTCTGTCCCTTTCACCGTGGACTCAATGTGCCACACTAGTCTGCAAGATCGGAACGGGTATGTAGGAAAGAAATAAGATTCTGTACCTTTTTTAAAAAGGTTTTATTTATTATTTATTTTTTAAGATTTTATTTATTTGAGAGAGAGAAAGAGAGAGAGCATGAGCAGGGGGAGGGGCAGAGGGAGAGGGACAAGCAGACTCCCCACTGAGTAGGGAGCCTGACCGGACCCAGGGCTGGATCCCAGGACCCTGAGATCATGACCTGAGCCGAAGTCAGACACTTAACTGACTGAACCACCCAGGCGCCCCAAGATTCTGTATATTTAAAGAAAATGTTATTTTGGTATTTCATTTATTTGCTGAACCCAATCCTAAGCAGTGTAAGTTCAATTTAAAAATCCTCATATTTTTTTAAAGTATTTATTTAACAAAACATAGCTTACTTTCTTAATCCTTAAACTGAGAATTTAAAATGTGATTTAATCTTTGTGTGATTAACAAGAATCAGGGCACCTGGCTGGCTCAGCACTTTAAGCCTCTGTCTTTGGCTCAGGTCATGATCCCAGGACCCTGGGATGGAGTCCTGCCTGGGGCTCTCTGCTCAGCGGAGAGTCGGCTTCTCCCTCTGCCTCTGCCCCTCCCCGCTGCTTTTGCTCTCTCTCATATAAAAAATCTTAAAAACAAACAAACAAAAAACAAGAATCACCACAAAGAGCTATGATTATATGTGCCAACATCTAGGAGACCACAACTACCGGCTTATGAGGACCATGTTTATAAGATTGCCTACCTTGTCAGCTCCACCTCTTTCTCCTTTCAGTGGGCCTGCATCTAGAAGGTAGAACAATCTGTTTAACAACTTCTTCTGCCTCCAGATAGCTGCACCATGGAAATCAAACATATTAAAACTGGGTAGATCAATTCCCCATCTCTTTATTAAACACTTAACTAATGTGCCGAGCACTGAGCTAAATGTCAGGCAGACACAGATAAATCAGGATAATTCTCGCTCTCAAGTTTTTAAAATCCAGTGGGACGTTGTCTGTGACATCAACAACATATTCTAGGAGCATGAAAGAGGGAGCTGTTGATTTGTCGGGTGTTGGGGTGGGGCTGTTAGGAGAAGTGGGAAAGGCTTCACGGAAAATGTGACAGTGGAGCTGGGTCCTGATGTGGGATACTACACAGGCACAGTGCTGGTCAGGTCACTCGTAGGAACACATGAGAGTCATGGCAGGGTCGGAGTGTGTAGCATATTGGGAAAGTGGCACGGGGAGGCTGGGCCTTGTGGCTGGAAAGGGAAGTTGAAGCCATATTTAGAAGGACTTTCAATGTTTTATTTAAGATTTTGGTCTTTGTGAGCAGTTGGGAGCATTGAAGTGTGTTATTTATTTGTATGATTCTTTTTTTAAGTTTTATTTTAATTCAATTAATTAACATATAATGTGTTACTGGTTTCAGAGGTACAGGTCTGTGATTCATCAGTCTTGTATAACACCCAGTGCTCATGACATCACATGCCCTCCTTAATGTCCATCACCCAGTTACCCTATCCCCCTCCCCCCTCCCCTCCAGCCACCCTCAGTTTGTTTCTTATGATTAAGAGTTTCTTATGGTTATTTGTGATTCTAAGCTGGACGTAGATATGACACAATCTCTAATATTAGGGAAATAAATCAGACAACACTGGGAAAGATATATTGAATGGGAAAAAAATCATAGGAATCTACTGCAGTTTATTATATACTATGATATACTACAGTATAGATGAGAATAAATCTCAAAACATTGGCCATGAGGGAGAGAGATGCTTGTGAGATATGTTTTTAAAGAAACAAGAAGACTTAGGGGGGTTGGTTGTATATGTGGGATGAGGGAAAGGGAGGAGTCAGTTCCAATGTGGGTAATGATACTGATATCAGACTCAAAAGGAAAATCAATTTTAGGGAGAAAGGT
Organism: Neomonachus schauinslandi; assembly: GCF_002201575.2. Lineage (NCBI taxonomy): Eukaryota > Metazoa > Chordata > Mammalia > Carnivora > Phocidae > Neomonachus > Neomonachus schauinslandi. Next base: position 73,323,249 of record NC_058410.1, on the reverse strand, counting down.
GATTTTAGTACATCATAGCATGTTAGGATAAGTCCTAAAGGACATCAAGGTTTAGTGTTTTTTCCTCTGCTATCCTTAGCAAATGGTGCTCAGTGATGCTCAGTGGTGCTCAGTGGTGCTCAATGGTGCCCACTGCACAGTAACAAAAGTATGCTGAGTTAATGACTAAATAATTCAACTACTAGAAAGGCCTAGGTCAGCAGCATCTGTGATGCTTGAAGCTATGGGAGCTGATGGAATGAACAATCATAAACATGAACAGAAGTGAAAAGAGAACTTAGGAACCTTAGGAAATCTTTTTTTTTTTTTAAGATTTTATTTATTTGACAGAGAGAGACACAGCAAGAGAGGGAACACAAGCAGGGGGAGTGGGAGAGGGAGAAGCAGGCTTCCCACCGAGCAGGGAGCCCGATGCGGGGCTCGATCCCAGGACTCTGGGATCGTGACCTGAGCCGAAGGCAGACGCTTAACGACTGAGCCACCCAGGCACCCCAAACCTTAGGAAATCTTATTAAGGACTAAAGAGGAGAGCTAGTGAGAATTTCTCAGAAGGAGTGATCAGATAAAAATGTGTTCTAGAAAACAACATAAGACAGTTTTAAGATTAAGGAAGTGGTGAATTCTACTAAGTGCCACCAAAGAGGAAAGTTTCATGAGGACTAAGGTCAACAAATTTGGAATTAAGAATGACAGTGATCATATAGATCAACTTCTACAGAGTGATCTCTATAGAGCAATTTCTATAGCCGCATACCCCCACCTTCATTTCTGATTCAATTGGTCAGGGATATTTACATTTCTAGCAAGTTCGCAGGTAATACTGCTGCCAATCCAAGACCATACTTGGAGAACCACTGCTATAGAATACCAGAGAGAGAAAACAACTGGATTATTTCAGGATGAAAGAGAAATAGTTTCCTCCTAAACTAAAAGTGTCTGAAAAGTGGAGAAGGGGGGGGTGGGGGCAAAAAGAAAGGCATTCTACTCACTAATTAAGACCTCATCACCTCCTGGTGGAGAAGTAACAGAATAGATTTTTCTTAAATATTTGAAACTGAAGAATTTTTGTCAAGACATGCGACCTCTTTGAATTTCTGTTTTCTGTTCTTTATAAAATAAAAGTAATAATAAAACCAAACTCTGTGCATTGTTCTTGGGAATAAATGAAATATTATGACAGTAATATGATAGCATTCACCTCAGTGTTTGGTGCTCAAATAAATAATTGGTAGAGTCAGAGCATATACATTATTTATCCAAAAGCAAAACAGCCTGTACATACATTAATGTATCTGGTAATAATTAAAATTGCCAATACAAATTTCCAGCAGCCCTCCAAAATATGTTTTTATAATTGGCTCTCCATTGCTATCTATAAATTATAAATTGAGCAGGCATAAAGGGCTTGATGACTGTTTTCAGGGACACTGAAATTTAATACTACATACCAAAAAGATTTTTCCTTCTTTCTCTTTGAATATGTGCTGTTCCAAAATTTCTGTCTCCTGAAATATTTTCATCCGGTCACTTTTTAAAATAAACATTTCGGTTAATCATTTAACATTTATTTCACTAATGTGATGAGAGAATATAAATCACTAAAATGTGTTTGAGTAAAGACAATGAAAATCTATTCAAATAAAAGAGTGAATGTTTGCTGAAGAATTGAATAGGAATCCAAACAAAGACTATCAGTATTCTTTATTAAACGAATGAAGAATTCCTTTAAGTCATACTATGATTAAGTAATGAATCCACAAGACCAGGTAGACAAACCAGGATCTTGAGAAATAAAATTTAAATATGTCTTAACAAATATTCTAATCCAGTAGTTATCTTTAGGTAGGCAATAGTTATTGAATGTGCTTCTTTTGATTATATAACAATGATATTTAAAAATTGTGTATGCATATTAAGGAAAATATTACCTGTGATAATATCAACTTCATATAATTGTTCTGAAGATTAAATTAAATAATATCTATAAAATATGTACATTACTTGGAACAAAGTAAACATGATAATAACAACAATAACAAACATAATACTATTAATATTTTTTGTGTGAAGTTATGGTTAAGTCATTACTACATTTGCTTAATTTAATCACTCTTACTTTACCATATAGTAGGTAGGTATTATCCTTAGCCTCATTTTACACATGAGGGAAATTAAGACTTAGTGAGGTGAAGTAACATCCTAAGTAACACAACAAATAAGTAGTGGAACCAGTATCAGAACCCAGAACTCTAGCCCCAGAGCTACCCTGTCCTACCCATTAACCACTACAATATAACACCTCCATGTGTTGGCTGTGTACAGTATGCATGTATCTAATAGAAGTGTTAATAAGAGAAAGCATAATACTAAATATGTATCCAATGCATTTAATTTGAAGTATTTAATTACAAAGCATGCTGAAGTTAACTTGAATATAGAAAATGTGTCTAAAAAGAGATGGTGATCATGTAGATAGATAGTTACTAAAACTTGCCAAATAAAATGTCACACACATTTAGCAAATCATGTATCTGATAAGGGGCTTGAATCAAGAGTAGATAAAGAACTCTAATAACTCAATAATAAGAAGACAATCCAATTAAAACTGGGCAAAATATCTGAATAGACATATAAATGGCCAATAAGCACAAGAAAAGGTGCCTGATATCATTAGCCATCAGGGAAATGCAAATCAAAAGCACAATAAGATACTATTTCATATTTACTAGGATGGCTAGAATCAAAATGTCAGAAATAACAAGTGATGGTGAGGATGAGAAAAAATTGGAACTTTTATACACTGCTGGTGGGAATGTAAAAGAGTACATAGCCACTTTGGAAAACAATCTGTCAATTCCTTAAATGATTACACAAGAGTTAACATATGACCCAGCAGTTCTACTCCTAGATAGGTACCAAAGAGAAATGAAAGCATAATTCATCCAGAAACTTGCATATGAATGTTTATAGCAGCGTTATAATAGCCAAAAGGTGGAAACAATCCAAATATCCATTGACTGATAAGTGAATTAAAAGGGTATATCCACACAATGGAATATTACTTGGCCATGAAAAGAAATGACGTTCTGATACATGCTACAACATAAGTGAAACTTGAAAACATTATACTAAGTGAAAGAAGCCACACAAAAATTTGTTTCTATACACTCACAATAAACTATCTGAAAAAGAAATAAAGAAAATAAGTCCATTCATTGTAGCATCAAAAACAATAAAATACTTCGGGATAAATTTAACCAAGGAGGTGAAAAAATAAATAAATTTAACCAAGGAGTTTTGTGTATGCTGAAATCTGAAAGACACGGATGAAAGAAATTGAAGAAGACATCAATAAATGGAAAGATATCCCATGTTCAAGGATTGGAAGAATTAATATTGCTAAGACGTCCATACTACCCAAAGCCATCTACAGATTAAATGCAATCCCTACCAAAATTCCAATGGCATTCCATGTATATAATGGAATATTATTCAGCCATAAAAAAGAAGAAAATCCTGCCATTTGTGACAACAAGAATGTACCTGGAGGGCATTATGCTAAGTGACATAAGTTAGACCTAGAAGAAAACCTACTGAATAATCTCACTTGTATGTGGAATCTAAAAAAGCTGAACTCATAGGAACAAAGAATAGATTGGTGATTTCCAGGGGCTTGTGGAGTGGGGTAAGTGCAGAAATGTTGGTCAAAGGGTACAGACTTCCAGGTATAAAATGAATAAGTTCTGGGGATTTAATGTATAAAATGGTGACTATACTTAACAATACTGTATGGTATACTTGAAAGTTGCAAAGAGAGTAGATCTTAAATATTCTCACCCCTGCCCCCCCCCCCAAGAGGTAACTATATGAGGTGATGGATGTAACTAACCTTATTGTGGCAATCATTTCATAATATTTACATATTTTTGTGTGAAGACCCATTACAGCTGGTGGAAGGGAATAGAGACCATTAGAGGTCTTCTACAGCTGAGAGCTGGGTCTTCTTCATCACCAAGAAGGCCCCAGCCTTACAATCCAGTGACACAGTTCGTGCCTAAAACTGAGGCTTAATTTTAGAACAAGAGTAAACATTTCCCTCAACCCCTAAAACACAGACTAAGAATCAACAGCTAATAGCAGTCCACTGCCTGGAGAAGGACATGGGAATGCAGGAAGACCTATCCGAGGCACAGGAACAAAGGAAAGACCTAAAAGTGAGGGTGGGGCGGACACTAGGAAAAGCCTTTGGCAAACTACCCCACCACCCTAAATACAAAGTAATTCTATGGGAATTTGAAACATATGGTGCACTGAGTGTAACCTGAGTAACAACATCCTCCACACCCATTTAAATTTCTGACTAAATTCACTCAACGCCCCCCCAAACTAAAGGCCTAGCAGAAGAAAAGATATGCCCATTTCCATGCATAAAATCTATTTCCTTTGGTCTCTATTGTACTGCACAATATATCTAGGTTCACCAAAAACTACTGGGCATAACAAGAAGCAAGAAAAAAATACAACATGATTTCAAGAGACAAAATAATGGACAGACTAGACCAAGATATAACACAGATGTTGGAACTATTGGGTAGGAAATTTAAAATGATTAATATGTCAAAGATCTAGTGGAAAAGGTATACAATATGCATGATTAGATGGGTAATATCAGGAGAGAGATGGAAACTATAAGAAAGAATGAAATGGAAATGCTAGGAAAAAATCACTTTAAGAGAGATGAAGGATGCCTCCAATGCCTGCTTGAGTCATCAGTAGAATCAATACAGTCACGGGAGGAATCAGTGTACTTGAAGATAGATTGATAAAAATCACCCAAACTGAAAAAGGAGGAGAAAGAGGAAAAGAGAAAACAGAACAGAGCACTCAAGATCTGTGGAACAATAACAAAAGTCTAACATATGTGTAATTAGAATCCCAGAAGAAAAGAAAGTGAATAGGACACAAAATATCTGTTCTTAAGAAGAAATAATGGCCGGGGTGCCTGGGTGGCTCAGTCAGTTAAGCATCTGACTTTTGATTTCAGCTCAGGTCATGATCTCAGGGTCCTGAGATTGAGCCCCATGTGGGCCCCATGCTCAGCGGGGAGTCTGCTGGACATTCTTTCTATCCCTCTCCCTCTGCCCCTCCCCCTGCTCTCTTGCGTTCTCTCTCTCAAATAAACGTTAAAAAAAAAAAGAAGATATAATGGCTAATAATTTTCCAAAATTAATCAAAGATTCCAGTCAACAGATCCGAGAAACTCAGACGATATCAATCAGGATAAAAACAAATACACTGGGTGCCTGGGTGGCTCAGTCTGTTGAGCCTCCAATTCTTTGATTATGGCTTTGGTCATGATCTCAGGGTCCTGGGACTGAGCCCAGCATTAGGCCCCCCCACTCAGTGTGGAGTCTGCTTGTCCCTCTCCCTCTTCTCCTCTCCCTCTGCATGAGCTCTATCTCTCAAATAAATAACTAAAATCTTTGAAAAAACCACATGAAATACCCAAATATAAGTGCATTATATTCAAACTAGTGGAAACCATGGACAAAGAGAAAATCTTCTAGGCAGCCAGAGAAACAAAAGACAGATTATCTACAGAGGAACAAATCTAAGAATAACTGCAGATTTTTATCAGAAACTGCAAACCATAAGATAAAAAGAGTCATATCCTTAAAATGTTGAAAGAAAAACTATCAGAATTCTATACACACAAAAATATTTTTCAAATATGAAGAAGAATTGATGACTTTTCCAGAAAACAAAAAAATAAGAAAATTTGTTGCCAGAGGTCTGTGCTGAAATAAATCCTAAAGAGTTCTATTCAAGCAGAAGGAATGTAACAACCAGACAAAAATTTGGATATACATAAAGAAGAGTGCTGGAAGTTAAATAAATGATGAAAAATATAATTCACTTTTCTTAATCCCTTTAAGACATAAATGATGGCCTAAAGCAAGAACAGTGGCAATGTACTGTTATATGTATTATGTAAAAATATTATATAAAATTAAAATGTATGACAAAAAGAAGACCAAGTTTGGAAGCTTTAGCTAAACAATACTGTTGAGAGTGGACTCTGATTAGCTAAATATCTAAATTTCAAAACCTATGGAAACCATTAAAGCATTTTATACAGAGGTATAAAGAATAAGTCAATATTGAAGATAAAAAGGGAATCACAAAAAAATGCTCAATTAATATAAAGGAACAGAGAAAAAGAGGAAATAAGAACAAATGGAACAAACAGAAAGTGGCTAGTAGGATGGCAGACTATAATCCAACCATAGCAAAGATTGTATAAATATAAGTCATCTAATCATACCAATTAAAAGATAGGATTCTCAGATTGGATACAAAGCAAGACTCGGTTCTATGCAGTCTATAAGAAACCTACTTTAAACAGAAACATAGATTGAAAGTGAAAGAATGAGAAAAGCTATTCTGCACAAACTCAAAACAAAGAGAGTAGGGGCACCTGTGTGGCTCAGTGAGTAGAGCATGCAACTCTTAATTTCTGGGTCATGAGTTTGAGCTCTATGTTGGGGGTAGAGTTTGCTTAAAAAAAAAAAAAAGAAGCTAGAGTAATATATACATATATATTTTAAAAAGTGATCTCTACAACCAACATGGGGCTTTAACTCATGACCATGAAATCAAGAGTTGCATGCTCTCCAACTAAGCCAGCCAGGCACCCCTTGGAGTAGCTATCTAATATCAAAGTAGATTTTTTTTTAAAGATTTTATTTATTTATTTGAGAGAGAGAATGAGATAGACAGAGCATGAGAGGGGGAGGGTCAGAGGGAGGAGATTCCCCACTGAGCAGGGAGCCCGATGCAGGACTCGATCCCGGGACTCCAGGATCATGACCTGAGCCGAAGGCAGTCGCTTAACCAACTGAGCCACCCAGGTGCCCTAATATCAAAGTAGATTTAAGAGCAAGTAATATTATCAGGGATAAAGAGATACATTTCTTGATGATAAATTAGGGGTCAATTCATTATGAGGACATAATAATGATCAATGTTTATATACTTAATAACAAAGCTTCAAAATCCATACAGCAAAAACTGATAAAACTGAAAGAAGAAATAAACAGATTTACAATTATAGTTGAAGACTTGACATTTTTCTTTCAGTAATTAACATAACAAGTAGGTAGAAAATCAGTAAGGATATAGAAGATCTGAACAACAGTGAAGACTAACTTGTCTTAATTGACTTTTATAAAAACACTCCATCAACATCAGCAAAATGCATAGTCAACTATACTTAGAATATTTACCAAGATTGATTATACTCTGGACCATAAATCAAACCTTAAGAAAATTTAACAAATTGACATTAGACAAAGTATGTTCTCAGACCATACAGAATTAACTAGAAATCAATAACAGAACAAGATTTTTAAATAATAGTAAATTCTAACCCTTGCTTTGCTTGTTAGAATTTTGTCATCTGACCTCATTACTACTTCTTTTATATTTTAAAAACTATTGGTTGAAGAAGGTAGAGTCATCCCCTTTATAATGAGGGGGTCAACAAGAGTTGGTTGGAAGGATTCCTGGTATGGATGAAACAGTCAGTGATCAAGGACAAGCAGTTACATTTGGTCAGATAGAGCAGCAGTTCAGATATCCAGGCAGAGGAGGAAAGGATTAAAAGGAATTCAGCAACTAAAGTTCAGAACTAGAAAGTCAGGACTTAAAATGCTAAGACCAAAAGCCCTTGGCTTTTCAAGGTTAAAAAGCAAGGTAAATCAACAGATCATACTAGCTTAGCAATTGGATTCTGAGGCAATGATTTACTATGTCTCCTATCTTTCCTTAGGGACAAAAACTGGTCTCAGAGCTTGGTTTAGTTGCCATGTAACAGCTAATGCCATTGGAAGGGAGACAGTTTGACTTCTTTTATTGTAAACAAAAAGATTAGTGCCTTCTGGAGGTTCTGGTCTTGAAGAATAAACAAAGTTTGGGTTTAAGCTTGGACACAGTAAGTTGAAAGGGTAGTATAAGAGAATTTTGAATAGTGTGTTCTTCTCATGGGCAAAGGGTCAAGTTGCCCAGAGCAGCTAATGGATTGATAAAGAGAAAACTGAACCTTGTGGGTTCTCTTTCTCCAAGTAAGTCTTCCAGTCCCGCTTCCATTTCATTATATGTGAATCACCTGGGATCACGGCCATTAAGACACATCTAAACATGCTTAGGACCCTACAATGGCTTCCCAGTATCTGCAGAATAATATCCAATTTGTGACCTATACCCCGCATTTCCATGCAAACATTTCACCACTTCTTCACCAATGCCTATATCACTATCACATCAAAACTTAACACTTTCTTAAAAAGATTGTGCTCATTTAAGCCTCCATATCCTTCTCACCTTCTATTCCCTTTAACTCAAATATTCGTTCACCTACTTTTTACCCATCAAACTTGCATTTATCTTTAAATATTGTTATTTAACAATATTTAATTGCCAGTTCTCTATGCATGTCATTGCTACCCTTTTCCCCCAACAGCAATTATTCACTGCTCCTTAGATCTTTGTTTATAACTTACTACACTACATACTTTTCTTAAATTTTTAAAAAGATTTTATTTATTTATTTGAGAGAGAGAGCAGAAAGAGTGAGAAAGAGAGAGCATGAGCATGAGCTGGGAGGAGAGGGAGAAGCAGGCTCCCCGCTGAGCAGGGAGCCCAATGTGAGAATCAATCCCAGGACCCTGGGATCATGACCTGAGCCATAGGCAGATGCTTAAAGGCAGATGCTTAACCAACTGAGCCACCAGGCACCCTGCTTTTTAGATTTCAGATTTTTATATTCAGTTTTAATTTTTATAAAAGTGAGAGAAGCACATGAGTTAAAGATGCAATAGCTCTACAGGATATTATGAAGAGAGCAGTTCACTGTTTTCACTATTTCTAATTCCCCAATAGAAAAATTTCAGTTTGGGGCCTGATTATTTTGTACTTGCCTTCATCCTGCTAATTCTTTTTTTTTTTTAAGACATTATCTGTTGTCCTTCAAGGTGGAAGATGAGAAATTAGGTCTCTTTCACACCTCTCCCTTCTCATACTTGCATACTTTCCATCTCCATTCCTCAGAATATAGTTATATCATAATTTTAGTTAGATACCTAGTCAGTTACATTTTTATGACCATGTAAATGTTATTTCAGGTGAGCTTATCTGTTCCCAAATGTCAGATCTTCCTTTTAATACATTAAAACACGTTACACTTTCTACCAGATTTATATCCCAGAGCCTTCTGACCTGCTCTAATTTGTACTAGTTACTCTCTAGGCACTGTTCTTGTTCTGGGATAAAAGGGAATCCCAGATTCCCTTTTTCCTCCCTCTATTATTGGATTTGTTAGTTGGATTCAGTGTTCCCTATTTCATGGTGTGCTTCCTTGATTTGATGGAACACCTTCTTCCATATCTTCCTGACAAAGAACACATGCAGGATAAAATTGTTCAGAGCCTGAATGTTTGAAAATGTATTTGTTTTATTCCTTCATTTGACCGATAGTTTTGCTTAATATATTTCAGATTGCAGGGGCACCTGGGTGGCTCAGTAGGTTAAGTGTCCAACTCTTGATTTCGGCTCAGGTCATGATCTCAGGGTCATCGGATTGAGCCCCACATGGGGCTCTCCACTGGTAGTGGAGTCTGCTTGAGATTCTGTCTTTCCTCTCCCTCTGCTCCTCCCCTGCTCTCTCTCTCAAATAAATAAACAAATCTTATATATATATATATATATATATATTTCAGATAGGAAACAAATTTTCCTCAAAATTTATTATACCCTTTGTATCCATTATTTATATCCATTTTCTTCTCTTTTCTGTGTTACTCTTGATAAATCTAGCTTCCTGATTCTTGATCCTTTGGGTATAATCTGTCTTTTCCCACTGGAAATTCTATAACTTTTTATTCCCAGTGTTCTGAAATTTCATGGTTATTTTGGTGTAGGTCTTTTTTTTTAATTTATTATGCTGAACATTAGATGGACTCATTCAATTGAGAAACTCTAGTCCTTTGGATATGAAAAATTTTCATGATTGCTTTATGGATTTTCCCCTTACCTTTATGTCCTTTTTGGGGGGTCATTTTCTGAAATTCCTTTTGTATGATTGTTGGACCTCCTAAGCTGACCTTTTACTTCTTTTTTTAACTTTTTTCTCGTCTATTTTACTTCGGTTAATCCTTATGCTCTAGTTTCTTGGAAATTTTCTCAATTTTATTTTCCATCTCTCCTATATGATTTTTTATTTCTGCTATCATATTTTAATTGCAAAAAGTTCTTTTTCTCTAAATATTTCTTTTTAAAATCCTTCTGTTTTGGTTTATGAAGGCACCTCTCCTATTTCTTATCTTGTTGTAGAGTAACAGTTGTTTTCTCTGTGACTGTTAATATATTTTTTTTCCCTAAATGTTTCATCTCACTGTACTGTTTCCTCTAAGATGCTTTTTTCCCCCTGGGTTTACATCTGCTATGGACCAAATTATGTCCCCCTAAAATTCATATGTTGAAGCTTTAACCCTCAATGGGACTATAGTTGGAGATACGGCTTTTAGGTAATTAAGGTTAAATGAAGTCATAAGGGTGGGGCCCTAATCCAATAGGGTTGATGTTCTTATAACAAGACACATCAAGAGAGTTTACTTTTTCTTTGTGCCATGTGAAGACACAGCTAGAAGGTGGCTGTCTGCAAGCTAGGAAGAGAGCTCTCACCAGGAACTGAATTGACCAACACTCTGACCTTGGACTTCCCAGCCTCTAGAACTATGAAAAATAAATCTCTATTACTTAAACTACCATTCTATGGTATTTTGTTATGGCAGCCAAAGCAGACTAAGAAACATGTTTCATAACAGAAATTTTTCTTGGGTATTTGGTAATCCTTGACTACTCCCGCACCCAGATATGGTCTAACTGGACTTGATGCTCCGGCTTCCCAGGTAGCTGCATGGAAGGTCCTAATAATATATCCAGAAGTGCTGAAAAGTTAACAGCTCTTAGGGCACTCTTTGACCAATGGAAGACAGGAAACAGAAATGAACAAGCAAATAAATTGCTCACTTTTCTCCCTCCTTCCTCTCAACAACAGACTGTTCCAAGCTGTTATGATTCCATGTAGACTCTCTGGAGAAATACCATGTGACCAATTATCCATCCTGTGCTTTTTTGAGAAGTTGTGATGAATTGGCAATGCACTTTCTTGCATTTGCTTTCTTTTTTCTCTGCCTCTTTTCTTCTTCTCTTTCTGTTTTTTCCATTCAGATTATACTCTCCGAAAATGTGGCAGCATATCAGCTTTACTTCAGGATCTGTTTTAGGTTAGAGCAAAGGTCCTTGAATGTTAGTGTTCATAAAAATTACCTGGGGAGGGGTGCTTGGGTGGCTCAGTCGTTAAGCGTCTGCCTTCAGCTCAGGTCATGATCCCAGGGTCCTGGGATCGAGCCCCACATCGGGCTCCCTGCTCAGCGGGAAGCCTGCTTCTCCCTCTCCCACTCTCCCTGCTGTGTTCCTGCTCTCGCTGCGTCTCTCTCTGTCAAATAAATAAATAAAATCTTTAAAAAAAAAAAAATTACCTGGGGAATTCAATAAAATGCAGATTCTGATTCAATATTCTTGGGGTGGGGCCTCAGATTCTGCATTTCTAGCAAGCTCCAAGTGATGCCAATGCTGCTGGTGCATGCACCAGATTTTGAGTCACAAAGCCATAGAAAGCACAGGATAAAGCACCTGGTATGAAAAGTGTTGTGGTAACAACCTCTGGTATGCTGTGGGATTACAATTATTAAACCTTTCACTTCTTGTTAATTGGGCTAAGGTGCAGGTGGATGACATAGCATCAGAACATTGTGTCTCCTGTTCTTTAACATTATGGGAACAATGATAATTAAGAGGACTGTGGTGTTCGGTGGCTGCTTTTGACATCACCAGAAGCCTTGCAAAAAAAAATTATAGGCTAAAGACAATTTTTAACCTATGTCATGCTGTGATAGCCAGAGGACCTTATGACAGCTTTAGAAAAACTTTCATCTCCTGCAGCTGCAGGAGTGACTGGGCTGAAATTTGGGCCTTTGATCTGAGTATAAGAGTAGCAAGAATGCCAAGAAAACTCAATGGTTCTTGTATATCTAAATCCGAGATCTGATAGAGAAAGAGTTGGGATCCTGAGAACTGGGATGAGAACGTTCATGGGAATGAGCCTGAGGACCATTAACTCCCAATTTCTCTGAATGCCCTGACCATCAGAAGCAAGTCCTTACTCCTTGCCAGAGGCTAGGAGCCTCCTCTTCCATGGACAGTATTCAATGACCTCACCTTAAGAATAATACCTCAGAAGATGATGCTGGTTGTCATTAAGGTCAACCCCCTACCGTATTTCATTGCCTCAAGATAAGAATCTGGGTCAGATCTCAGCACAACCCAAGCAGGGAAGTACAAGGCTGCTTCAGGAAGAAGCATTCACATGCCAAATGCACCATAGATAGCCACACATGCCGGCAGGAACATGGGAATACATGTAGGATTTCAAGGGGGCTAACTAGGAGAAGGTTCAGTATATAAATGGGTGAGACAAAATTCATTGTCATGGCAATTTCACATATGACTCAGGATTCAGTGTTTTGGTAAGTATGTCTATAGCTGGTCTTAGTTTGCTGAGATGGCTCCTGCGAGACTGGGCATGGCAATGGCTTATCGTAAACAAGGTATCAATGCTAGAACAAGGATCATGTCTTAAATCAGTGTTCAGCAAACTTATTCCATAAAAGGGCCAGACAATAAATATTTTGTAGGCCATAAGGTCTCTGTTGCAACTGCTCAACTTTGGTGCCCTAGCAAGAAAGCAGTCACAGTTAATACAAAAAGGAATGAGCATAGCTGTATGCTAATCAAACTTTATTTACAAAAGTAGGCTATAGACTAGATTTTGAACCCAAGCCTTAGTTTGCTGAACCCCATATTATATTAAGTTAAAAGCAGCATTGTGTGATAGAAAGAGCTTGAATTTTACAGAATAATAGATCTGGATTTGATTCCTAGTTCTACTTACTACTGTGTAATTGTGCAAGTTACTTTATTTCTCAAGCCTCAGTGTTCTCATTTGTTAAAGTGGGCTTTATAACCTTTTGTGTTTTTGTAATAATTAAATGAGATGGTGAGATCACTTTTGCAAAATATCTGACATAGTATAAATGTTCCATAAATTGAAGCAATTATTTTATCTTTTTTTTTTTTTTCCTGAACAGCACCAGGCATATAACCCAGAACATTTTAGGTATTCAGTAAGTGCTGCTTAAAGAAAAGAGAAAAATCAGCGAACTGCTTTCTGTTCATGGTAGACTTTCCTAACATCTTTCTTGTCCTTTGTATAAATGCACTGATCACCTGTGCATAAACCATATAATGTACTTCTAATTGTAAATCATTAAATTGGGATGTTGCCATAAATCAGTCTTGTGGCTTTCAGTCATGTGAGTGAGTTTTCCAAAAGTCTGATCACAAAAGAAATTGTTTGATCACTAACGTTCTCCTTGGAGCTCTGTTGCTTAAAGGTATCAGGCTGCCTGAAGATTTTCTCCTCCAAGTCTTCTCTAAGTTTGAGAGAGCCTGGGCTATTTTTGAGGCTTGCAGTATATTAAACAACAAAGAAATGCCAAGTGGAGTTAAAATAATGTGATGCGATGTATTTTAAATGTTTACATGGAACAAAATAAAGCTTTTAACTTTCGAAATAAAATGTATTCTATTCCCTTTTTAGTGCAGACTGTCATGGGTCTGAATATGATGCCCATGGAGACTGTGGGACTGGGGCATATAGACTTCAGGGTTCCACTCCTCTGAGCTTGACCTTGCTCAACTCATAAGACTTCTAACTTGTTGGCACTTTAAAGCATTTTTCAACAACTGTTTTATGCTTCTGAGAAATAGTTCTCCACTTTCATAAAGTGCACCTGGAAATACTGCTGCTTTTTGGATAATAGCTTTCATATTTCAAAATTAGATCTGATAACTTACTCTATGGTGGAATGAGAAAAACAGAAGCTCAGCCAGAAGAAATACTATAAAATGTAATTTGGGTTGATAGACCTAAAACTATGCATTGATAATAAGTATCATCCCACTTGGGGAAACATGTTTTAGAAATAAATACTATTCCTTTTATGAAGTTTGAAGAAATGATATATACATAGGCAGCATTAAAAGAAAATATCAGTGGTATCTTTTTTTTTTAATATTTATTGGTACTTTTTTTTTTAAGATTTTATTTATTTATTTGACAGAGAGAGAGGCAGGGAGAGAGGGAACACAAGCAAGGGGAGCAGCAGAGGGAGAAGCAAAGCAGGCCTCCCGCGGAGCAGGGAGCCTGATGCGGGGCTCGATCTCAGGACCCTGGGATCATGACCTGAGCTGAAGGCAGACGCTTAACGACTGAGCCACCCAGGCGCCACCTCACTGGTATCTTTTTAATATGTGTTGGTATAAATTATCCTTGGAGTCCTCTAGAACTAAAAATCTTTATGAGTATGCTCATGCCCACAAAATTGAGTAATAAAGACTATGGGGACCCAGGCACAGAATCTTGCTGTATACAAGGGGTTCAAGAGATGGCAAGGAAACGTTTCTCCCTTACGATTACATACACTTGAACATCCTTCTGGCTATCAGAATTCTGATTCTATTAGCCACTATTTTTAGTGGATTATATTGCATCAGGCACCCTACCATGAATGTTCATTTAAGGGTCCTTTAGAATGGTTACTGTTTCTTATTTATCACTGCAGCCATACCGTTGAGGAGACAAGTAAGAGCTTGATAATTATTTGTGGAAAGTTTTTGAAGGCATATGCTATTTTATTTGATTTTCACATAGACCCTGTATGAGATATGTATTATAAACCCCATTTTATAGACTAGAAGCTGCAGTAGCTGGTAAGTAGTGAAGATTTCACTTGGCACGAATATGATGAGATGTCTGGAGGGCAGAGTATCGTGCAAAGGCATCTTGTGAAGCAGGAGAGCGAGGTTCTTGTCTCATGGAGGGAGTCAAAGAATGAACCTTGAGGACAAAGGAGAGTGAATAAATCATTTTATTAAGCAAGGATACAGAAAAAGCTCTGAGGAGGGAGAGGGGTCCTGACAGGGTTGCCAACATGGGCCTCCACTGACAGTCTTTTATTTAGACCTCTCTGACCAGGGAGCTTGTGACCTTAACATTCTGGTGACGTTGTGGTTTGAGTAAGGACTGGTGAGAACATGTTTAATGGCTTACTTCTTTTTAGGGTCTGGTTATTCTTTGTTGGTCACAGGTGACTGTCATAAAAAAAAAGACACCCCCCCCACGCACACCTGGGACAGGGTGGCCTGGTTTGTTCCCTTATCTCTGGTTTCCTTACACCTCCACATTTTGGGAATTTCTGTGAGCCTGACCATGTAGCTCCCTACCTATGGCTCCCTACCTTGCCCCCTGCCTGTGCCTTACTCATATGGAATTGGCTTGATGGGGCTTTCTTTGCATATAAAAAAACACAGTGCTAACAAGGAGGAGCCTGCCTGATATGAACACTCTTCTTCTTGGGCCAGAAGGTTGAGTAAGTGTGTAGTTTTGATCCAACTGAACTTAAATGGTCATGATATTGTTATTCGATAGTATCTATTCTGTATCAGACACTGGGATAGACATTGGCTTTTATATTGTTTCTAACTCTTAAGCCTCTGATGTTTTCCTGGAAACTTGGGGCAAGATTTCAATGAGCAACTGGCAAGTGTTTAGATTGTATTTTAATTATTTGTTTTTCTGTCATATTTTTCCTTTTAGAGCCATATATTCCAGAGCAAAGATCATGTTTTATAATAAACAGCATGATATAAGGGAAGAAGGAGAAGTTTTGCAGTTAAACACATTGTCCCAGTTTATGGACAATGAAACTGAGGATTAATCAGATGAAGTAACTTGTCCAGTCATATTGTTGTTAAGTTGTGGAGATTGTATGAGAATCCAGGTTAGTGTAATTCAAAAGCTCATAGTATTCTCCCTTCCTTCATATTCCCAAACAATGACAAAGGATCAAATTATGTGATGGTGATGTTGTTTGGTCCTAATATAGTTGGATCCTTTCTGCACTGGTCATGACATTCATCTAGATTTATTGATGTCTCATATTCTATACTTCAGATCTGGGAAGAATAAATCAGACGGTGGAAACACATTCAAAAGAATAACCAACATATTAGTTGCTGTGTACAAATGTTTGAAGGTTCACTCATGTCAATTGTATTGTAATGCTTGACTTTCTCTAAGTGGTGTAGTTTTGATTGGAGCAGGTCCTTCCACATGGTAAAATTAGGCTTGTGTGGTTTGACAAGTAGTGCAAAACTCTGCCTATGATAGTTTCTAGTCAGGTTGAGCTACAACTGACCATACTACTATCTGAGAGCTTTCCTTCCTTTTTTTTTTTTTTTTTTTTAAGATTTTATTTATTTATTTGACAGAGAGAGGGAGCGGCAGGCAGAGGGAGAGGGAGAAGCAGACTTGCCACTGAGCAAGGAGCCCGACTCTGGGCCTGATCCCAGGACCCTGGGATCTTGACCTGAGCTGAAGGCAGACAATTAATTGAACCACCCAGGTGTCCCGAGAGCTTACTGTTCTCAGGCACATGGCAGACATAGTTCTGTGGAACCTGGTAAAGTGATGCTTTTAAGCTGAGATTGAAGAGCCACATCAGCTAAAGAGACCTTTGGAAGACCTTCTGTGGCAAGCAAGCCAGATGTTGGGCACCTTCAGAATCCCAAGCCCCCCTGGGAGCACCCTAGATCAATAATTCTGCTGTTGATAACTTTTCTGACCTTCTGTGGAGATGATGTGTGTTAAGAACCCAGAGTAAACTGAAGGCTGATGTTTCAATCTTGTTGCAGAGCATTGACCAGGGAGACTAGTCCTTGCTGGGTGGTCTGCAACAGTATTGTTCCAGTTCAAAAGAATAAATTGGAAACTTGCCTGCATACACATTCATGAAACATTCTAATGGGTTCTGGCAGAAATCATTCATAAAGTGCTGCATTCTGAAAAACTGGTACAAAACCCAAACATCAACACAGAATATTTATATTTATTTAATCATTTATTCTTTCATTATTTATGGGCTGCCAATCATGTGCCAGGCACTATTCTAAACCACTGAGGCTCAAAGATGAGTGAGATACAGTCCCTGCCCTCAAGTTGCTCGCAGTCTAGTGAAGAGACAAATATATTAACGGGCAATTATAAAACAAGGTGGGATTTTATTGGCAAATATAAAACTGCAGGGGTATTATTGGAGCACGAAGAAAGGACCTCTAAACCAGCCTGGTGTGAAGATGGGGTTTCAGGGCGACTTCTTGGAAAAGGTGGCTCTTACGTTATCTTAAAATTGATGCTGTAGTATACCTGGCCAAATATAGATAGAATAATAGTCCATGTAGAGAAGCTTGGAGCAATAAAGCACGAAGAGGCAATGTGCCTTTTTTGAAAATGTCATGGAGTTTATTGTTGATGGAGCCCAGTTAGGATGATTATAATATGTCCAGAAGGCATAGTATCTTCTTTGTTTAAATTCACAGCCATAACCCTCCCTCTTAAGTTCTAATTTGGTGTGATCTACAGTTATCCATAACTTGAGTGATAAATCAGAGTTCAAATTATGAAATTTGAGTGTGCAATAATCATTACCACAAAATAATTTGTGCTCTGTTTCTGGATGAAGATGCCTAAGGCTTGGTAGGCACATCTGAAACCACCATCCCTGCATCTTTTAGGCTTTAGTGATGGTACTAATCTTCACCATCCCTGCTGGTATGTGATATTGTTTTTTATTTACTCTCTTGTCCATGAAACAAGGGCAGTTTCAAAGGTTTCCATTTGGTTTTCTCCACTCTGATAGCTCTAGCTCCACAAGCCAAGGACCCAGTATGGGGGTTACTCAAACTCCCTAATGTGTCAGTCCCAATGCTAAGGTAGGGAACTGAGGAAAGGGCTACCTGGTGGGTCCATGGAACTTGGAAGTCAGACTTCTGCCATCACATAGCATTTAATACCTGGCATCTAACATGGGGACCACATGGTGATGCTTTGGGTCTCTGGGACTCAGTGTCCCTTGAGACTCTGAATCCAGTAGCCTTGATAAGTTGGTATTTCCCTCTCCCCAGTGTACTCAGTCATCCAAGTATATGACCACAGATCCCAATGGGGAAGAACTGGGGAAAATCATTACAATATGTACTTTTCACAGTGTTACAGTGTTCTTCTTTATAGGGACACTTTCAAGTCAGGGGATTCTGGATCTGAAAACTGAGGAAGGAATTGTAACTTTTTTCCTGATTGTAGAAGTTAGGCACCACACTTGTTGACTACTGGTCCATTTTGTCCCTACAGGTGCCATTAATCATCACCATAACTCCTTATAGATCAATACCCTTTGACTACTCCTTTGGTCTTTCATGTCATTATCATTATATAACTTTTTTTTTTTTAGTGAAGTGTAGTTGACATGTAATGTTACATTAGTTTCAGGTGTACAACAGTGATTCAACAACTCTATATGTTATACTCTGCTCACCATAAGTATAGCTACCGATCTGTCACCACAAGATGCAATTACAATACCATTGACTCTATTCCCTATGCTGTACCTTTTATGTCATGACTTGCTCATTTCATAACTAGAAGCCTGTATCCCCCACTCCCCTTCACCCATTCTGCCCATCCTCCTCACACCTCCTCCCCTCAGGCTATCATCAGTTTGTTCTCTGTATTTATGGGTCTGTTCCTTTTTGTTTATTTGTTCATTTGTTTTGTTTTTTTAGATTCCACATATAAATGAAATCATATGGTGTTGGTCTTTCTCTGTCTGACCTATTTCACTTAGCATAATACCCTCTAGGTCCATCCACGGTGCTGCAAATGGCAAGACTGGATTCTTTTTAATGGCTGAATAATATTCCATTTATATATATATATATATATATATATATATATATATATATACACATATATATATATATATATATATACACATATATATATATGTACACACACACACACACACACATATACACACACCACATCTTCTTTATCCATTCATCTATCAATGAACACTTGGGTTGCTTCCTCATCTTGGCTAAATAATGCTGCAGTAGACATTAGGGTACATATTTCTTTTTTAATTAGTGTTTTTGTTTTCTTTGGGTAAATACCCAGTAGTGGGATTACTGGATCATATGGTATTTGTATTTTTAATTTTTTGAGGAAACTCCATACTGTTTTCCATGGTAGCTGTACCAATTTACATTCCTACCAACAGTGCACAAGGGTTCCTTTTTCTCCTTCACCTTGCCAGTACTTGGTATTTCTTGCCTTTCTGTTTCTAGCCATTCTCATAGTATAAGATGATATCTCGTTGTAGTTTTGATTCACATTTTCCTGAGAATTAGTGATGTTGAGCATTTTTTCATGTGTCTGTTGGCCATCTGTATGTTTTCTTTGAAGAACATTTTTAGTTAGATTATTTGTTTTTTTGGTGTTGAGTTGTATAAATTCTTTATATATTTTGGATATTAACCCCTTATCAGATATATTGTTTGCAACTATCTTCTCCCATTCAATTTAGTTTAGTAGTAGGTTGCCTTTTTGTTTTGTTGATGGTTTCCTTCACTATGCAAAAGCTTTTTTATTTTGATGTAGTCCCAAGAGTTTATTTTTGCTTTTGTTTCCCTTGCCTCAGGAGACATATCTAGAAAAATGTTGCCAAGGCTAATATCAAAGAGCCTGTCTATGTTTTCTGTCTATGTTTTCTTCTAGGAATTTTATGGTTCCAGGTCTCTCATTAGGTCTCTAATCAATCCATTTTGAGTTTATTTTTGTATATGGTGTAAAAAAGTGGTCTAGTTTTCATTCTTTTGCCTATAGCTGTCCAGTTTCCCAGTGTCATTTATTGAAGAGACTGTCTTTTCTCCATTGTATATTCTTGCCTCTTTTGTCGTAATTGATTGACCATGTAAGCATGGGTTTACTTCTGGGCTCTCTGTTCTGTTCTATTGATCTATGTGTCTGTTTTTGTGCCAATACCATGCTGTCTTGATTACTATACCTTTATAGTATATCTTGAAATCTGGGATTTTGACACCTCCAGCTTTGTTCTTCTTTCTCAGTATTGCTTTGGCTATTTGGGATCTTCATTGTAGTAATTGCAGCATCTTAGTTTTTGATGGTTAAATACCTAGCCTCCAGTACTTTACAGCCCCATCATCTCCCATAAATATTAATGAGCTCAGTTCTGTGATTGCCTCTTCTTCAATCAGGACAGCATACAGAGGAGAGCTACCATGAATTCCTAGTGATGGTCATGCCCCTTCTACCACTGCATTTTTAATGGCCTTAGTAAATGATATGTTCTCTAGACTACAGTCTTCTGACCTTCTGATGTATTCATTCCAGCATGCCCACTTCCCCCAGATGAGAAGACACACAGTTCCAAAAGTCTCAAGAGGGCTCTGCAGAGGCACTATCCTCAGACACATCCATCCAGATGGCCCTGTCCCATATTTCAGGGTCTCAGTTTTTCCCAAGCAGGGTCCTTAGCATAACAGACTTGTCCTGGGTGAGCATTCAAGCCATCTCTGAAACTCTGATCCTCAACTATCAGAGCTCCAGTGTGCTGCTCAGCTGTGTCTGCTCTTCCATTCCAGGAAATAAGGGCCTCTTTGTAAGCTACCAGAGATATGCTCTGGCTCTCCAACTTGGCTTTTAACTGTCTGCTAATGGATCCCAGTTTCTCATCATCCCTCTCTAGGGCATCAAAACAACCTAGCAATGAGTGGTCACCTCTGTAATTCTTATAGTTACTGCTACCTCACATCTTTCAAATTCCTGGATTGTTTCATCTGCAAGGTGTTTACTTCCACTCATTTTCCCAGATAACCACTAGTGAAATCTTTAGCAACTGAGCTACTAACTTGTTCAGGGACTGTCTGTGCCCTATTTATTAAAGAGGGCACTTGTTATGATGAACACTGGGTATTGTATGTAAGTGATGAATCACTGAATTCTACTCTAGAAACCAATATTGCACTAAAATTTACATTAAAAAAAGAAAGGATGGCATCCTCTTTTCCCTCAGGTGATGAATAAGCCAGTCCCCTGTTCTCATCTTACCACCTATTTTCTCAGACCCCCTCAGTACCATTTGCATTAGTTCATGCCTATTGAAAGCAGATGCCAGGATGGAATTAGACATGTAAGAGATTTATTGGGAGAAACTGGAGAAGGTGGAGAGAGGCTTCAGACCACATGAGGTCTGACATCTATGGAATGAAAGAAGGAAGAAAGAGAAGGAAATTGGATTGGAAAGGAGGAGTTTTGAACTAATGAGGCTAATGAGGACTCCTCAAGCAACATCACCTGTGGGGAATCCCCACCTCTTGCTGGGTTGGGCCTGCCTGAGTACCCCCAATGTGCTCATTCATTGTCTCAGAGGAGCCTGTGGGAAGTGTGTTCTTGGTGTAAAAACAGCCCAAAGAGGCAGCAGTGGGAGGAGGGGCATTAGCCAGTCATGCTCTCAACAGTAGGAGATTTGAATAGCACATTTTTGTTACTGCCTCAGGGAATCTGTACCACAAAGCAAACTTTCCAGCAGTCATCAAGGGGGAGGTTGATAAATCAGGGCATTAAGAGTTTGAGGAGACAATAGCTGTTTGGGTTTGAAGTAGCTCAAGTGGCAGGCATGATAAAGAAGGGATGAGGCTTGGCAGGGTCACAGGACTAATGGTGTCCTGATTTACCCGAGCAGAGCTGGAGCCAGGTCATGAGCTGTGGCAGACATTAGTGGTGGTTGATGAGCCATCAAAGGTGGGCCTGAGGGCCCAGTACCATCAAGGTCTGCCCAGATTTGCATTTTGCCTTCACCCAATGATGAGTAATTGTATGTCCTGAATAAATTACTGTGCTGCATAAACACCATTTGCCCCTCCAATCTATTCTCCATTCTACCCTGCTCGGTATCCTGGAGCCTGGCCTCTAGGGACTACATCACTAAGAGCTCTTGCCCTCTGGTTTCCATTTGGGTCAGCCAAAGGAAAATGCTTTAGGAGCTCAGAGAGAGGGAAGAGAGAGGTGAGGGTATTTATTTCCCAGGCACCTGCTTGCCAGGTCACAGATTGACTGTGGCTGTGTCTTTCTATCAAAGGCTTCTGCTGGCTGGCCTTGCAATATTCCAGCCCAGGATAGTAAAAACTTCCTGATAGGGTTAGGCCCTCACCGTTACTTGTTGGTTTCCCTTAACTTTGCCCACAACTTTGTAAATAATCTCCTTACTAAACTCTATTCTCCCCTTTTGAGGGTGCCATCTTTCCCTGCTGGGATGGATCTCAACTGGTACAATTTCCTTTTTATCTCTCAATCTGTTTCCTCATTTAGAAAACAGTGACAATAATAGCACCTATATCATAGAAGCTAAGTGAGGTAATGTAGGTAAAATTCTTAGCAAAGCGCCTAACACATAGTAAGTGCTCAATGGATGTTAGCTGTCGTTATTATTTTTTTTTTAAGGTTTTATTTATTTGACAGAGAGAAAGACAGCCAGAGAGGGAACACAAGCAAGGAGAGTGGGAGAGGGAGAAGCAGGCTTCCCGCGGAGCAGGGAGCCCGATGCGGGCTCGATCCCAGGACCCTAGGATCATGACCTGAGCCGAAGGCAGACGCTTAACGACTGAGCCACCCAGGCACCCCAAGCTGCTGTTATTATTATATCATCATTGTAATTATCATTTTTATCCAGGACCCAGTCATTGGGACCAAGATAAGAATGCTGAGAGTTGGAGTTTCCCACCAAAACCTCCACTCAAGTCAGGATACTTGGCAACATATAAGCACAACCAAAGGTTGGGTCCCATTAGACCCATTACATGATAGATCCACCTTTGCCAGTATCCCTGTGACTGATAAAACTCCCAGCAGGATAGCTCTGATTATCATTATTTCTGAGTTCATTTGTAAGGCCAAAGGTTAGTGCTCTCCCCATTTATTAATCCCTTGCTGCAAATTGAGTTAATTTAGAGAAAGAATTCTTAATTGATAGAGATAGAGAAAAAAACTCCTTAAGGATATAAAAAGGCACTACTACAACTTAGAGAAGCAAGGCTTATTTCATCCTAAATACTTTATAATTCCCAAATATATAATATATTACAGTGGGAAGAAAGCACTACTTAACAAAAGTGCTGCAATTTGTCCACATTATCTGGGTAATTATTCTCACAGCCTCACTATGGCTTAGATCAGTTAATTTATTTGGTCATTTAAGAGATAATAGCCTTCATGAGGCTGGGTTACAGATTTTATCTCCACGTAGGCCTCATAGGACAGAGAAACATTCTTCTCCATGATTGAAATCCATACTCATTGCCTGATGTTCCAGCGTGCACGTGAATGATGATCACAAGAACAATGGAAAGTGGAGGGAATGTTTGGTACCAATAAATTCACACAAGTAAAATAAAAATCCAAGTGCATGGTTTGCTCTGAGTGGGTAAATAGTATTGTTTTCCTATGCAAAAGGCTATTTTTTAAAATGT